>NW_018250665.1:693-9506 GCF_001263595.1 Phalaenopsis equestris | reverse complement strand
GAAAGAGAGGACTTTATCTTCTTCCCTTTTTCTTTTTCTTCAAAATTTCCATCGGATTTTCTTTCTTTCTCCACCAATCTTTAGAGATGACTGTGAGGAAAGTCTTGAAGAAACTTCTTCAACGAAAAGCTCCATATCCTTGTGAAAGAGGAGAGCTTCATCCAACTTTCAAGAGGACAAATGCTTCAAGTTTCTTTTGGAAGTGGAAAGCTTCCTCCAAACAAGGTAGAAGCAAAGAGAAAGCAAACAAAATGCATCCTAAACTTCCACGAAGGCCCGATCAACCACCCACTTTGGTTCAATCACCCACAAAGGCTGATCACAAAACTACACTTCAGTTTGATTGTCCATGAAGGTCTGATCAACCACACACATTTTGTTCAATCGGGCATCAAGGTCGATCACAAAACCACACTTCAGTTTGATTGGCCATGAAGGTCAGATCAACCACACACATTTAGTTCAATCTTTCACTAAGGTCGATCACAAACCCACACTTCAATTTGATCGGGAAAGTTCAATCAACCACACACATTTGGTTTGATCGGCCATGAAGGTCCCATTAATCATACACTTTGGTTTGATCAGCCACCAATGCCAATCACAAGAATACTTTTTGGTTTGATCAACCATCAAGGTTTGATCAACCAATCAATTGCATGTTGCACTGCTTCCACATGCATTTGCTTTACTTGCATGGTCATGTTAAATTGCTTGGATTCATCCTTTTGTTCATAAAAAAAGAATTATTGAATGTTGAGTGATATGTTAAATATTATCACATTAAAAGCAAATTTGCCTTTGGTATAAATTTGAATGTGGTGTCTCCTTAAACATCAACACCTGCGATATTACTGCACACATATGTCACCATATGTGCGTGACTCAATACATGTAAATCTTGGGTGAGTGTTAGATAGCAACACTAGCCTATCAGTGTGTGAATCTCCTAAATGAAGAGTATGTCGCCTGATACACCTAAAATATATAGTATTTTTATACATATTTTTATACCTATTTTTGAGATATTACGTTTTAATGGAAGGTATTTGTGTGTTTTTCTTTCAGGTATAATCAAAATGGATAAAAAATGAAAAAAAGAGTGAAAAAGTGTCAAATTTGAAGCGAAAAATGAAGAAAGGTGAAAAAAGAACTGAGGTGCCTAAGCACCACGTACCTCGTGCTTAAGCACCAAAAGTTTGATGATTCATTGAATGTAGACTAATTTTTGAAGAGGTGTTTGAAGCAACCCTTGGTAAAAATATGGGAAATATCTCATGGCACAAAAATTCATTTAATTGGCTTTTGAGGAGGCAACTTCTAGAAGATTCATTGAATGGAAACACATTTTCAAGGGACGCCAAAACACTTTTTGTATTTTTATTAAAGAAGACTTGGATCATCAAGAGAGGGGGCCAACCACCCATCAGATTTCACAGCCATCATCCATCTAAGTAACCTTCGCCGTCGTTGGCCTCTTTCTTTTTATTTTGAGTGTTAGTTTGTATTGTGAGAGAAGAAAGAGAATTCAAAGGAACTTTAAGACATTTGGTGGAGAGGATTTGAGATAAGTGTTTATCTTCGTGACTACACTTGGTTTTAATCTAGATTTCTTATTTGTGTGCATGATTTCTACTTTTAAACTCATGTGTGGTTGTGTTTTCTCCATAGATTATGAGTAATTTTTTTAATCTTTTTCCTTAAAATAATAAGTGATTAAGTGTTTAAAGAATTTTGTGTGAAGTATTAGACTTCAATGTTGGAAGAAGTTGTGATGATTTGAAACCTTGCACTTAATTTACTTCTTGAATTAGCCAATTAAGATGTTAATATCTATTGTGAGAACATGTAAGATCTGAGATGGTATTATCTCAGTCAACAAATGGTTATAATCACATATTAATTTCATGAATGAGAATGTAGTTATAAATAGGAAAATAAACTCTGTAAGGGTGTAGAATTAGAGGACTTTAGATTGACATACTAAAGCTCCCAAGTTGATTTATAGTTTTAGGATTTGATACGAGGTGTTAGCCCCTAGGTGGAGGGAGAAGAGGGAACTCTATAGTGAGAGCTAGTATATTCCCTACCTAACTGGTCTTCAAGACTATTCAAATTATAGATTAGCCAATATTCTTTATAGCATCTCTAGTAAGGCTAAATAATATTATTACTTTTATTTTGCACAACACATTTAGTATGTTTGCATAAAAGAATTTTTATACTTATTACTGATTCATGATAAGGAAAAAAATATTTTATTTATATAGCCTTCATCTTTCAAATAGCCTTCATCTTTCAAATATTAGTTAAGTTAATTAGTTTCTTACTTTATTTACATAAATAAAAAAAATTACAAAAAGAATTAAATTTTCATTTCTATTATAGCTTCTTAAGTTTAAGTAAAAATATTTTACAAAGTAGATTTTTGTCATCTAAACTTTCTAGTTTCCTAAAGTGCATATTGTTAATCTTTCTGTGGGTTTGATATTCGGGGCATAATCAAAAAGTCCTATTTTACTTGATAACGATATGTATACTTGAAAATTATCCCATATTTAAATATTATAATTGTATTCTTATTTGTTTCATAGAGGAAAACTACTTAACTTTGCTTTGGATCAAGTTTTTGGCTTTATTGCAAATTAAGAATAACTATTAAGAAAATTAAACATATAATCACGTACATCACATTTTACATCTATAGAAAAAGTCAGGATAATTGCCTCATCTCTTATAGCCTCCCCCTTGAATTCCATAAGCAATCCATATTGTGTGCTCAATTCAGGTTATGCTTTAAAGCCTCTGTACCCATTGAGTGCACAATGTATATCCACTTGATTGTATCATGTTGCATGATTTCATGAGCATTTCCTTGTGTGTCTTGATAGCAAATTAAACTTATTATATGAGTGACCTGTGTGTTGATTGTGATGCTTTAACTATCATTGCTTACCGGGTAAATCTCGGCGAGCAATGCAAGTGATTGCAATGGGTTCAACACAAGTATGACTAGGCCAAGGTTCTAAGAAATTTAGAATGTGTCACCTTGCATGTGTGGGTTTGCATTTAATAACCCTGCTTTATTTTCAAATTTATTCAAATAGCAAGCTAAGTTATATGTGAGGCCAAATCTTAAAAAAAACCCCTTTAGGTGATATATATTAGATCCCTTGGATTTTTAGGATGAATCTGACGTCGACGACCCCGTCAAAGACATACAGGAAGCCTCTACCCCTGTTTGTGCACTTAAATTTTGGTTAAAACACTTTTTTTAGATGGTGTGCTAGACTAGGGCTAGGATGCTAGGTAGTTTTTGTTATGTGTGTCTATAGTTCTCGGCTGAATTAGCTGCCTTAGTTAGACATCTTTTTGCGTGATAATTTTGCATGTTTACAGAGTTTGAGACATGCACAATAGTATATTAGGGGTGGTCTTCTTACAGGGAGTCATGCCTAAACACACACACATAAAAAAGGGTGGAGAAAGTAATGATTTGAAACCTAGTATTTAACAAGTTATGCTAAAATCTCCTCCCATCAAGCATGGCTCATATGCATCGCATGATATAGCCCGTACTAACTTTTCTGTGGGTTGAGTCCTTTTTTTTATTTTATAATGTACTTTATTGAGTCCTTAGGATTGACTATGTATCAAAAATAAGGTACGAGCGCAGGTTCTGAGTTGATGCATTGAACCACGTGATGGGATAAGGAGCAAAAGCTCCTGTCCCATATCTTAATCATGATTTTATATTCATGTATATAATTAGAATCGGGAATGTATATGCAGACTCTGATAGTTTTTCTTACATTCCTGGGATATGTCGTCGACCTAGTGACACCAACCTCTAATTATTTTATTTGGCTCGCATTGTTTTATGCATTGTGCTTGTCTCTTCTGTTTTCTTGGCTTGTTGGTATGTATGGGAATCTTACGAAAATTGCAATCTAGGCTCATTAAGGACAAAAAACATCTCTTTTCAAAAATCCTAATAATAAATTATTTTAAAAAAAATAAAATTTAGGATTAAAATCTGTCAACTATTTAAAATCAACACTTACTAATCTGCATAGCCTTAGGGCTAATTTTAAAATGACCTACATAGTATGGATGTTACCCAAATCATACATAAAAGGCCTTCACAATTAAATCAATTGTAAGAATAACATCATCATTTTGCATGTCTCGAAGAGGAGTCTCCATGCTTTTTCAATCGACTAAGCCAAGCATAATTTTCAACATAAGATGTTTTCTAGAATGACTAGGGTGTTAGAGGCTCCCTTGACCCAGATGGGGGTGGAAGTCCTTTGTGGAGCGGTCCAACTATATAGCTAGACCCCTCTCACCTTCTTCTTTTTTCTAGTGGTAGTGACCTCTTCATCATTGAATTTATGAGTATAAGTTTCACCTTTACCTATTCTACCCTTAGATAGTGATAAGAAATTAGAGGTCTCTCTGACCTTAGAGCTAATAGAATTCTCTTAGACGATGTAATCCATGGATTGCTAATAAGAGATCCTTGGTCGGGTTGGGCCGACTACCTTCATGACCAAGCAGACTTAGAGCCTCCATAGCTTGAGATAAAGGATCCATGGTAACCTAACGTAGCTAACTCTACTTTATTAGGGATTCATCCCCTTCCAGTTGACACCTCTTTTGAGCCACGTCATCCTTTTCAAACAATCATTAATATCATCTCATGGCCCCTGCGTGCCTAGGAGTCACCGTCAGCAGTAGTTATGGTGATTAACCCTATGACTTATTGCCTAATATAGCCGTCGAAAGCATTGGGATCTTCCCACTTGAAATGATTAAAATCCTTTGGTTTCCTAAATAACTGGATCAATAATTATGTAAGCAAAACTCTTTTTATCGAGAGTATTCTTGAGCATCTCCTGAGATTTAATCAACCAATGTGACACATTCCTTTGGGAGCTGTTCTTGGCCTAGAACATGCACAATAACTTGATTCTCTGGTTGTGGGTTGTTTTTAGAAGTTTCTCCTCGTGGATATGCTTCCAAGACATTTTCAATCCGATCTTTCTTTGGAAGTACGCTCACGAGCTATCGAGCAAATGTTACCTAAGCAAAGGTTACCTTATGAAAGTTCTTCACATACTTTTTAATTGTTTGTCTTTTTTGTCCCTATTTTCTTTCTTTTCGGCTCCTCCCAAAAGAGAGACTTATTTGGAATGAGAATCATACAATGATGATAAGACATGCTGGTGACTCCAAAAGCTCAACCAAAAATAACGAACACTTATGTCATTAATGCTCGACATTATATGCTTGAGTTTTAGGTATTTCATAGCGAGTTTAAGTGTTAGCATCGTTAAAAATTCTTTTATGACTGATGTTTCCTTAGTATTTGCTTATTATTCCATCTAATTAAATACCTAAGATCATTAGTTTGGTGTTTAGGCCCCCCTTCTGCAATGTTGGATTTAGTTTTTAAGATGATATTTTATGATGTTATAAACACATAGATGTTCAAATATATATCTTGCAAAAAGGTTACTTAAATTTTTAGGAGGTTGTTTAACTATTTTATATTAAAGAATATCCTTAAGATAAAATTAAATTCAGTTGGAATAATTAATTTTTATATGTAGTAGGTTAGAGCATTTTAATAGTTTTGAGAGGATCATAGACCCTAGGTTATAATTTTTCATTTTTTAAGGATCTTTATTTCTAAAGTATGAGCCAACACTTTATTACATTCTTGATATTATTTAAAAGATTGATTATGATTTATCTTCTAACATGTTTTGCATTTGGTTTATCTATTTATTTTGTCACCTTAGTATGAAGGTTTGAAATTATTTTATGAATGTAAGATTAGAAAAAATGCATAATTTAGAATTCTAACCACATCTATAAGGATGTTTGGATTTTATTTTATAGGCTCTTTTAAATGATAATTTTTATAATGTTAAAGAAAGAACTGTTATAATATAAATTATAAGTGGGTTGGTGAATATTATAGTTTCTTAAGGTCTTATATGTTAAGCAACTTAACAAATTTCTAGGGTTCTTGGCAACAACTTCAATTGTGTATTTAATTTGAGGGTGGAAGGTGAGAAAAATTTAATTTCCTTGCATGCATATTTTCCAATGTCCTCCAAAAAAAATAAAATAAAATAAACAAACCTTACACTTATATATGATATTACACTAGACTTTAAAAAATGCAGTCTCACTATGCCTTTAAGGAGAAGTCCTGCTATGTGTGATATTACATGTGTTTTGGACAGGTTAAGAAAATTTTAGTATTTAAGAAAATATCATTATTAAAAAGTTATTATCAATCCCACTTACAATCCTTGAAAATTTTAAGATGAAATCCATTGATATATTATCACCAAGCTTATATTAATCATCCAATGTAATTGACTTCCTTGATCTCTCTTGTATTACTTTGTTTATTTGTAAGTATAACATTGAACCACTTACTTATGAACATTTCTCATTGACAAGTGTAGATAAAACTTACCAAAATTAATTCATATATAATTATAATTATATTGTAGTTGACTAAGTAAAGACTCTCTATGAGATTATCTAAGAATAAACAACTACTCATTATATCAACAACTCATTAAGAAAGAGTTGTACAAGCCACGGGCTAATTTAAATGCTTTAAATGTATGGGATAAACATATTAACATAATAATTTTTCTTTTATGTCTAACTAAAGAAACTATCTAAACTTATAAGAAAGATAACATAATGTCACTCAGGCAGGACGTATATATAACTTTTTTATCTTTTTTAGTCCTAGGTTTTAAAAGAAATAAAAAAAAAATTGTTTAGAAAATTTATGAAACTTACCTTAGAGGGGGTTGATACAAAGTTTCAATTGGCTATGGTGAGTGGTTAAAAATTTTTAATGCACTCCTAAATTATTAGAAGAATTCTATTTGTTACTTGCTATGGACAGATGGTAAATAAAGTGCTTATGGCAAGCCAAACTTAACAATTTCCCTTATTATTTCAGCTTTAAGTTCATGAGATGGAGGGAGCTTTTAGTGGATGAATCCAATTGATTTAGTCTCGAGTGTAACCAGAACAACTACAAGACGAGTTTCACAGATGCTCGATTCGACTATAGACTTGCTAGATTCGATATTCTTTTGACCTTCTAAAAGTATTCAGAAATCTTTTAAGTGAGGTTTAATTATTTGATCTAAGCTGGATTTGACTCAGATTGGACTAAGTTTGACATCTTTGGGTCCTTCTCGTCGAGTCGTTCAGTTTAATTATAAGTTTGCTGAAATCAAAGCTCTGTATGACTCTTAATTGAAGTTTGAATATTTTTTGCTCGAAAGATTGTCTCAAAATTTATGTCATACCTCCAGATTCGTTCTGAATGACGAAAATTTGTTGGTGGCATATCAATGATAAATAAAATTCAATGTTAACAAATTTTAATCTCTTATATCAAGTTCTCAACCCTATTATTTCTAATAGTAAAATTAATCTCATAATTCATAATTAAAACAAATAAATAAAACATAAGCATAAAATTTATTTCACAGTTAATCTTTTAAAATTAGTCTAATAGATATTGGCAGCTTTAATCCCAACATGCTTCAACAATGCCACTTTTAAGCGTTGCAAAGTACCTTCACCATCGTTGCAAGACCAACCAAAAAGCCAACACTTTTACCCACTCTGTCATACAATAAACTCGTGCAAATTGGCCTCATGCATTTAACTATCCTCATAAATTAGCGTCACCCTTACATCTCCCAACGCCACATCCCTATAAATAACAATGCCATTATTGAAAACAAAGCAAATACAGAGAGAGAGAGAATGTCTATTGTGAAGGAACAGCAACAAATTCTAGGCGAGCTTTCAAATTCAAAACCTCTGCTTTTACTCCTCATGCCATTCTCCATATTCTCCTTCCTCATCTTCCACTACTCCTACCTCTCAATCCAATCTCTAAACCTCACCAGCAAGAGGACTTTCACTTTCATCTGTCTAAACATCATCCCCCTCCTCCTCCTCCTCCTCTCCAAAACCTCAGACACCAGAAGCTCAACAAATTTAGAGATTGTGGAGCTCGACAGTCCTGACCTTCTTAATAAGGGGGAGGAGGGGTGTGTTGAAGACAACGGATGCATGGTGGTTGTGGGAGGAGAAGAAGATGAAGAAGTGAAAGTGGTGATTTTTAATGAAGGAGGTGATGCAGAGCTGGGGCTTCTAAGTATGGATGAACTGAATGAAAGGTTTGAGGATTTTATAAGGAGGGAGAAGAGGAAATGGAGGATGGAAGCTATGAAGATTGGCAAATATTCAGATAAGTGTACAGAATTAGATGAGATATGATTTAGCGTTTCTTTGCTATGACATATTTTCATCATGTTACAAGACTTTTCTTACTAGTTTGTAAGATAACAATCATGATATTTATGATGATTTTCTTGTGTATAAAGAAAATATTATATTCCAGTTTCTCTCTCTCGAAAAATATTTACATACGGAGCACACACACTCAGAATTGCGTGCGTGAACATGTTATTCGGGAGGTATTGAAGGGTTATATCGGTGTTATTAGGATTAATACCCCCAATAACCTGATAAAACTTCCAAATAATAACAATCAATTTGAGCACGAAACCGCAGAATATATTAGTAGGTTATCATGGGGTTATTGAAAGGTTATACTTCAATAAACTCTCAATAACCCCCAATAACGAAGTTATTGGAATGTTTTTTTGTGGAATACACACGCAGAATTACGTGTGTATTCCGTACGTAAATAGCGATCTTCTCTCTCTCCCTCCCTTATCTGTATATAT
>NW_018250665.1:0-562 GCF_001263595.1 Phalaenopsis equestris | reverse complement strand
TATATATATATATATATATATATATATATATATATATATTATACTTAATTAAATTGAAACTCATGGTGAGACAATTTTGCTTGATTGATAAATAGCGAGACTTTACCTTGTTATAGTCTTCTAGATTTTTTATTACTAGTGGCCTGGGCCTACAGATATAAATTTGCAAGGATAATTACATGCATACCACAAAGAAACATTCATATTTACAAATTAACCACCCATTGTGATTTTTATTTGGACTAGCAACCCCAGAATTTACAATTTTGTAAGGAGTTGAAGTTTTATTTGAGGGCATACAACTTCTTTTAAATTTGTTGCATGCTGGAAGATTCATAAAGGTAAAGTAGTTGTTTAGCGTAGTAGCATTGTACGAAAGTTCATCACACATACATATAAATAACAGGTAGAGAAACCAAAAATTTTTTAGGTGGAAAACTCGAAAAGGGGGAATAACATAGAACATAGCTGAGTCAGAATGATCCACCATAAGCTTGTGAATATAAGTATAGACCCTCATCTCACAAACAAGAAAATGTTACAAAGTTCCTCCAAGTACATT
>NW_018250664.1:56931-57907 GCF_001263595.1 Phalaenopsis equestris | reverse complement strand
CTTAACCAAATTTTTATCCCTAATTGAACTTGTGGCGTTTTTAAAAAATTTTGCTTATGTTGATTTTTCTAATCCTCTTTATCAAGTTTTAATATTGGCTTAAATTCACCACTAAGTCCTTTAGACCTAAGCAGTGTGGATTTTTGAAAGGACTCAAAACTTTAAGTGATCATTATCAAAATCATTTTAATTATCAAACAAGGGTGTGAAATCATTGATTTCCAAAATTATACCCCCAAATTCAAAAGTCATGAAGTTTCCAAAATTTGGATAATTATGGTAATTATATATATAATTTTTTGGTTCTATAATTTGACAAGGTGAAGTGGGTTTCTACCAATTAAGACCATTTTGGTTACAAATCAATAAATGAGTTAATTAATATCAGAAATTATCCATTTCCCATATTTTGATTAAGCTGATTAAGCTTAAATGTTCATTAAGGCCAAATTATCCAAAATTACACTTTTGCCCCTAAGGGTCCAAACTTTCATAATTTGTCAAATTTATGTCAAATGACTTTAGAATATTTATGTAACTCTACTGATAGGTCAATTAACACATCAGAGGAGAGTCAATTAACACCCTACTGATAGGTCAATTAACACATCAGAGGAGAAAATGTGAATTTTCACAATTTAATTTAATTCATATAATTATTTTTATGCAAAAATATGTATTTTCAAAAAAAATTTCAAAAGATGATCAAGACAACTCCTAATCACTTAAAATTTTTATTTGAGCTAGCTCTAGACTAGAAAGTCATTTGGCCAGAATTTCATGATTTTTAAAGCTTATGTGATTTATAAAAAATTAATTGAAATTTTGGGGAATTTAATAAAAATAAAACATTTTATATGTTGAAAAATATGTTTTATATTTTTTGAAAATCCCCCTAAGATCAGAGAACCCAGGGAAATTTATTTTGTATTTTTCTGATTTTTATTTGATTTTTTAGAATTATTTAGGTGAAAAT
>NW_018250664.1:54194-54731 GCF_001263595.1 Phalaenopsis equestris | reverse complement strand
GTTATACATGTCAATTGGCCCAATTAACTATGGAATTTGGTGTAGAAGACCATGAGGAATAACTTTCATGAAGGGTGAAAGTCATTTTGAGGTCAATTGGTTAATCAGTTTGGTGGATTTTTGGTTTTGGACCCATTTTAAGCATGTTGGGCTAAGTTTGGGTCAAAATTGCGCTAGCTATGGGCTAAGTCCAAATTTATTATTTTTTTAGGTCTAAAACATCATAATGAACAACTGTCATGAAGGATGAAAATTGTTTTGAAGTTGATTTGGTGATCAATTTGGGTGGATTTTGATGGGTTTGGATTTAGACCTAAGTTAAGCATGTAGGGCTAAACTTAGGTCAAACTTCGGCTAGCTTTGGGCTAAGTCCAACTTAATTATTGTATTTGATTTAAAACATCATGATGAACAACTTTTATGGAGGATGAAAGTTATTTTGAAGTTTATTTGATGGTCAATTTGTATGGATTTTGATGGGTTTGGGTTTAGACCTAAATTAAGCCCTTAAGGGTCAAATTTGGGTCAAACTTGAGC
>NW_018250664.1:32594-53575 GCF_001263595.1 Phalaenopsis equestris | reverse complement strand
GATTAAAGAGAAGAGTTTTGAATTTCTAATGGTGAACTCTACTAAATGCTAGAGGTCAAGGTCAATATGTGGAATTTTAAGTTGATTAAAGAGAAGAGTTTTGAATTTCTAATGGTGAACGTACCTTTTCTAGTTTTCTAAGACTAGTCGATAGGAAAGTCCTATGGCTAGACCTAGGCTACTAAAGAAGTTTCTAGACCTCAACCAAAAGTGAGGTCAACAAACATATGATCCAGGAAATGGAGTATGAGTTCTACAACAGAGTGAGATTCACATTTAATTCCATGGAGGAGTGGTTTGTTCATGGAATTAAGTTCAAATAAATAGGGAAATATACATTGTTGGGCATAGAATTAGATATTTTAGGGTGACAGACTAAAATCCCCAATTCAATCTTAGTATTTAAGAACTAAAGTGAGAGTTAGCCTTTAGAGGAAGGGAAGTGGGAGCTCTTGAGTTAGAACCAATATCCTCTTAGTCTAGCCATGGATTTATGGACTAAACCAGAGATTAGCCAATGGGACTCAGGGTAGAGAATTAAAATTGCTCCTATTTGACACAATAAAAATTTAAACAATTTATCTCATCTCATTTCACCAAAAACTCGTTATAATGGGAAAGATGTGTAATGGGAAAGATGTTTTTTAATATTAGAAAACTTCAACACATAAACATAGTTTAGTAGTTACTGTTTTAAACTTTGCATTTAAATTTTGCTAGCAGTTGATAAATTAGTTCTGATAGTATCTTAAACATTTGAAATTAGTGACACTAATTTCGTTTTATATCTATGAATTTCCTAGTTAATTTATCATTTAAAATTTAAACCTTCCTCATAGGATCGATATTTGGGACTTAATTAGAAAGTCTTGTATTACTTGATAACAATACATATACTTGCGTAGAATCCTAGCATTAAGTTCTTAAAATTATTATTCATAAAATACAACATCATGTATTTGGCATCGTTGTAAAACGGAGTCAACTTTATAAATTTTACACAATTATATTTTCGGGATCAAATTTTTTGCAGAATTGTCGGGGAAGGTAACGGTAAATTAAATAAATTTCGTAAATTAGAAACTTTAAAAATAAAAAAAGTCAAAAATAAAAATTATATATATAAAATAAAAAATTCAATATATAAACTTTGTTGTGCATTTGTCCTAAAACAGCTCTAATAGCATAATCACTAGCATCGCACATTATTTCAAATGGTTTCTCCCGATCAGGTGGAAATAGTATAGGTGCAGTGATTACTTTTTCTTTCAACAGTTTAAATGCTTTTATGCATTTCTCATTAAAATAAAATTTTGTATCATTTTCTAAAAGTTGGCAAAATGGCTTATTTATTTTTGAAATAAAATTTTATATAACGCCTGTAGAAACCAACATGTACTAGAAAACTTCTTACCCTCTAACCGTAGTAAGAGGGGGTAATTTGTCATTAACTTGAATTTTTTCAATATCTACTTCCATGTAATTTTCATATATATTTAATAACTTATTTAATATATACTTGATGCAAAAGAAGGATGTTAAACTAAGATTTATTAGATGGATACTTCTATTGCAAGAGTTTGATTTTACTGTAGTTGATAGAAAAGGAAATGATAATTAAACAGCTGATCATTTGTCTAGACTAGAAAAAGAAATATTAACTAGTTTTGAAATATAAATTTTAGAAAATTTCCCTGATGAACAATTATATAATACTAATGAAATGATTATACCGTGGTATGCCGATATAGTAAATTATATTGTAAGTGATATTCTAAAACGAGATATTAAAGATCAATTATTAAAGAAATTTATATATGATTCAAAATTCTATATTCGGGATTACCCATATTTATATAAACTAAGTAAAGATATAATTTTTAGAAGGTGTGTGCCTTATGAAGAAACTCAACAATTAATTGGAAGTTGTCATGATTCTGAATTTGAAGGACATTTTAGAAAAAATAAAAATGCATATAAAATTTTACAAGCTGGATTTTACTAGCCTACTCTTTTTAGAGTTGTTAATGAATATATTAAAACATGCGATCGATGTCAATGAGTAAGAAATATTTCTAGAAGAAATAAAATGCCTCTAAATTATATATTAGAAGTTGAAATTTTTAACGTATGAGGATTAGATTTTATGGGACCATTTATGTCTTCATTTGGAAATTTATATATATTTCTTACTGTTGATTATATTTTCAAATGAATTGAAGTTGTTTAAAGCTGTTGTTGTAACTAAATGTGATGCTCGGAGTGTTTTTAAATTTTTAAATAAAAATAATTTTACAATATATGAAATGCTGAGAGTAATTATTACAGATGGAGGATCTCATTTTAAGAATAAAAGAATCAAGAAATTGATTAAAAAATATGATATTATGCATAAATTCCCTACTTTTTATCATCCTCAGACCAACAGTCTAGCAGAGATATCAAAGCATGAAATAGAATGAATTTTAGAAAAAACTGTAAATCCCTATAAATTTGATTTGTCTGCTAGATTAGATACTGCATTATGGGCATACATTATGGGCAGATACTGCATTATGGGCATACATAACTGCTTATAAGACTCCTATTAGAATGTCCCCATATAGACTTATTTTTGAAAAAAACATGCCCCTTACAGGTAGAATTGGAACATAAAACATTTTGGGCTATTAAGGAATTTAATTTAATTCTAAAAAGATGCTGGTGAGAAAAGATTATCTCAACTCAATGAACTTGAGGAGATTTTAAATGAAGCATATGATAATGCAAAAATCTATAAAGAGAAAATGAAAATAAGGCATGATCGAAAGATAATTTAAAATGAGTTTGAACCTGGACAAGAAGTTTTATTATATAATACAAGATTGAGATTATTTTCAGGAAAACTAAAATCAAGATAGTTTAAAATAGGAAAACTAAAATCAAGATAGTTAGGACCATTTAAAGTGATTAAAGTCTATCAATATGGAACTATTATTATTAAAGATCTTAAAACTAGAAAATATTTAAAGTTAATGATCATCAATTGAAATATTATTATAAAAGACGCATGCCACAATTTAAAAAAGTTTTGATGTTAAGTCATCTTGATTAAACAATGGTACGTCGGGCTGATGACGTTAAACCAAGTGCTTTGTGGGAGGAAACCCATTTATAAATCTATATATATATATATATCTCTATATTACTATTTTGTTTAATAAGTAATTTTAAGAAATAATAATATTTTTAAACCTATGCAATTTTATATATCATAAATTAAGACAAATATTGATATTAGAGGAAAATTTGGAATCAAATTGAACAAAAAAATAAGAGACGCAATTTTGGCCTCGAGGGCTGATGATGCCAGAATGGGCGCCGACAGCGCCCGTCTACATAGACCATGGCACTGACAGTGCCATCGGAAGTGCCAACGGCGTCCCGAGCAGTTTTGTTCTTTCAGGATGAATGTTGCGGACTTAGGCGGGATTGCACTCCTAAATAACCACCAAGAGGTGTTTTTAAGGCCTAAAAAACTACCTTGGACGACCAGAAACTTCCAAATTTCAAATCATAGCTTCCAATTCAATAAATACTTCCAGGTATGGAGTTTTCAATAGAAGAATGTTTATTAATTTTGACGCGCAAAAATTATACGACAAATTCATTATAAAAAATGAGACTTATCAAGGAGAGAGGCTTTGTGAATCATAGATTGAGTAATCCAAGTTCACAGATTGAAAAAATCATTGTACAGAGATATTGGGAAGTTCTATTCTACACTACCACTGCAGTTGTTGTACCAGTAGTAAAGGAAGTCTATGCTAACTTACATGGAACTGCCTAAGAAGTCATCTTCGTTTGAGTTAAGGCTATACCGTTTACTCCGACTCAAATTAATGGTTTGTATATGATATAAAATGTTCCAATCTATCATTATATCAATTTTATCACATTATCGTAACGAGAGATATGATGCAAGATGTATATAATTTTCTGACGGATGAAGATAATAATTAGGAAATCAGAGATGAGAGATACGTTAGCTTCTCTACATTAGTGCTTAATCCAATATCAAAACAATGGCATTTCTTCATATCTGCAAAATTACTCCCAACCATGAAGATTAGTAGCGTTACAATACAAAGTGTCATTTTAAACTATTACATTGAAATGGAAAAGTTCATTGATGTGGGATCGATTATTTTCAAATCTATTATGGGTATTATTATGAATGGGCTAATTTATGAACTGGGGCATCCTTCCATAATCTGAACTGGGGCATCCTTCCATAATTTTCTTACTTTGCAGTCAATCTCAAGTGCCATATGAAAGTTGGGAGAAAGTATTATTACCTTGGGAGCCTATGATCCATTTTGATGACAATATTAGGAATGGGAATGAAGCAATAGTTGTTATCTTGGATCATACATCACATGCTTCAACACCCTTAATGCCACAAACTGTTGGAAGTTCAATAGCTTTGGAGAAGAAAATGAAGAAATAGAAAGAGAACTTCAGAGTATTATGAATGCAATAGAAAATCTTAACTACCTTTATTAATCACCTAGATTGTAGGATGAAGGAGAACTTTGATCATATTTGAAAAATTGAAGCAGGATTGGCATAGATGATCAAGAAAATGGATGGATCAATGAAAATTTGACTGATCAATTCCCGTATTGACCCTTCTACAATTTGTGCATCCATTATCAGTCCATGGGAGATATTAGCGGACGAGAAAGTAATAAAGATGAAGCAAAATAATTGAAGAAGTTGGACTTTCTACTATTTTAAAGTAATTTTGTTTTTAATGTGATTGTGTGGATTTAATTTACTTTACTTTACTTTAATTTTCTTTAGAACTCTATTATCTTTGATTTTGTGTATAGTTTTGTGTCAGCGTTTTAGTGTTGTGGCATGATTTCGATGCAGAATTATAATTTGGTTTTCTTTATGTATTCGTAAGTGTAATTAAAAAAAAGCATTTGTAAAAAGTGTATGTTAATATTTAAAAGTTAGTTTGGTGTTGTTTGTGAAAATGCTTGTTTGTGAGTTATTTTAAGATGAAAATTAATGTTCGGAAAGACTAAATAGACTTTGGAGTGAATTGAAAGAACGTTGAAAATTACGAAAATAAAAAAGGCAAATTTTTGGCCACTAGCACAGATATGGGCGCTGACAACACCCTTGACAAGAAAACCACCCAAACACCTTAAAATTCATGATTTGCATAGTAAAAACACCATATTTTCTCTTTTGGTTAGCTTTAACCTCAGGTTTTTACACCTAGGGCTTACTGTTGCTTCAATTTTAGGCAATTTTAAGGTAAAGGAAGTTTAGATTTCATCTTCTCTATGTAAAAGCTACACTTTGAACTAAAAATTTTTTCTTTTCACCAATGATTTATCTTACATTGTCGAGATCCCAAATTTTGAAATTTGTTAGAAGATTTTGAGAAAATCCTTTGGTGAAGAACTCTTACTTAGTAGATTTAAGTTTAAGAGACTCCACATTATGATTTTGAGATATTTTGGCAATTTATTTGGATTTTATCAAATTTTCTTAGATTATCATAGCACCAAGAATGAGCAAGGGAAAGGGAAAAGTGGATTTTGATGATCAAAAGTTTGTCAACTATAGAGCTAACAATTGTTTGATTAGCCTACTTGAAACTAAGAAGTATTTCTAGATCAAGGATTTAAGAATCTGGGTGAAGAATTTGAAAGATTAATCAATGCTCGACAATGGAAGAAATTTTGTTACTTACTACTCAGACTATTAGTGGCGTACTGATGGAGTTCTATGCCAACTTTAAGGAAACTTCTAAAAACTATGTTTTTATTCATGGGAAAACGGTGGAGTTTACTCCAAGGAAAATTAATGAATTTTATCAGTTATGGAGGTCTTGAAGTAGGAGTAGGGATATTTCTTCTACTTCAAGAACCACTACTTCTAGTACCCCTACTCTCCAAGAACTTATGGAGCAGATGATGATCCAACTGGAGATATCTTCAGAATGGAAATTAGAATGGAAAATATGAAGGCCAGAAATGCACACAATGATGATTTGACAAGATAAAAGTTTGAATATATTGCTGCTTTTGTTGATGTGATGGTCAAATACATGAGGGGTGACCACTCAGTTCAGTTTCATACTCACCCTATTTTTACCCTATATCGGCAACAAAATTTTGATGTGGAAGAAGAAGATGATGTTGATTGGTTATGTTTTAGTTAGATTTTTGTTTAGTTTATGTTTGGTTGTACTTTATTGTTGTGACTATTTATCTTAAAGTGTGACACCCTGTCTTAAATATTATGTTGTAATGTGAATAATAGATTTGTGAAACTATTTTTACATTGCAAATCAATTTAGTACTATTGTTAGTATTTAGTACTTTGTTAAATGAATTTGTAGTTAACTCTTTCTCAGCAAATTTTTATATGTATTATGTGTTATTTAATATTTTGAGTCTTGTAGCTTTTCGTATTAGCACCTGCAATATTTCAGAGTTAAGTTTAAGTATCCAGAACCTTCAACAGGTATGTCTTTTCTTTATGTATAAAATTTTCTCTTTCACCCTTTATTTTTAAGTTCTTTATGCTAAATCTTTTAAAATTTTAAGTTTAGGTGTTTGGGGGGCGGGGGGGGAAGGAATTTCTTTTTAAAGAAAAGAAACTTAATTTTATTTGTCCTCAATTAGCTATATTTTCAAACTGTTTTAAAATTTAACATGACCCTTGGTATTAGAGGGTAACATTAGATAACTATATTTGTGTTTCTAAATATATAGTAAACTTAAGTTAAAATTTTTAATAATAATAGCTAGTTTTAGAGATTAAGATATTTGGTATAATATAATAAGACTATGACTTTCTATTGTAAAGTAAGAAATTTGTATTTTTGAGGTATTAAAAATCTTAGAGATTCATGTAAGAAGAAAAGAATAAATCTTTATGAAAAGAAATTTAAAGCTAATATAAATTTATAAAGTGAAGGAATGTGAAAAGTTTTTAACTTTAAGAAGATGATAGTGAAGTTCAAAAACATTAAAAGCTATTAAGATATAGTAATCCTCACATAGAAAAAAAGAGAAAAAAAAAAGAAAAGAAAAAGGATTGAAAATGATCCTGAAAAGAGAAGAAAAGGATAGAAAAGAAAATTATGTGAGGAGAAGCTTGAGGAGACGCCTAATTAAAAATTCCTAATTAAAAATTTGCTTCACCCTTCACCTGAATCAACTTAAAGAAGAAGGTTTGGCTACATTTTCTAAAATTATATTTCAGTATTAGCATATATACTAGAAAAGTTTCATTAAGTTCTTTTTCATATAAATATTTTAAGTGGATTTAATATGAATAATTTGTAATTTTCCTTAAAAGAATAGAGAATAAAAAATCTTATACTTGACTGCTAGATATTCTTATACCTTTAGTATTAACTGGAGTTATTTTACATTTTTCTTAAGTTTTGCTATTGTACTTAGTGGAATAAAACATAGAAATCTAGAAGTTAAAATCTTTTTCATGAGTCATATTTTTATGTAGTAAAGTAGTTACTTGAAGGCAAGTAACATTTAAGTTTGGGAGATTTTGATACACCAAAAATATATGCATTTTTAAACGAATATTTTACACTCATTTATGGTGATATTGCACTTTAAAGGAAGATATTTTTCAAGTTTTATTGCAGGTTATTAATTTTAAGGACTTGGAGCTAAAAGGAAGCAAAAAGGATGTAATATAGAGTCAAAATGGAGTTTTTGAAGAAATGTTCAGTGTCGATGTAGCCAGACTGGGCACCGAAGACACAATTTGATAGAGAGAACGGTCTAATTAAATGGACCACTGGAGCTGATGATGGTTGAATGGGCGCCGACAATGCCAGAACGCCGACAATGCCAGAATGGGCGCCAATGCCAGAATGGGCGCCGACGGTGCCAGTGTTGGTGCAGGCCCTATTTCTAGAAGATTTAACAAATTTGGATGCTTTTTGAAGAGTTTTTTTATGCACCTTTTGGAAAACCAACCTTATGCTCTATTTAGAGCAAAAATTGATCAGAAAAGAGCCCCCTTCGCGCCCCTTCGCACCCTTTAACTACTTTCTACTCTCTTCCACACTATTCTACATTGCCGATAGCCACTTTGAGTCCATTTCGTCATTTATTTCCACAACCATTTAGAGTCCATTGTTCTTATGTTTTGAGTTTTTGTGGTGAGTTTAAGTGTGAACTTTTCTCTAAGAGTATTCGAGAGGGAGAGAAGTGAGAGATTTCTTCTTCCTACTCCTAAGAGAGGCTACAAGGGATTTGCTTTGAGAAAAAAGTTTCAAACAGGTGTTGTTTGTTTATTATTGTTGTATGAATTTTCTTTTATGAATGAAATTTTTATTTTGTTGTATCTTTCTCAGAAAGTCTGAGTAGTTTCCTTTATCTTTCTCCCTACTCTGAGATATGGTGAAATGAAGAGATAATTTGGATGTGCCAATTTTAAAATATAAAATAAATTGTGATGGTTTTTCAACTTCATTTTTAATTTGCTTTTTAATCTTGTCAATTGAATTGTTAAAACATGTTGTGAAACATATGATCCAGAAAATGGAGTACGAGTTCTACAATAATGTGATAATCAAATTTAATTACATGGAGGAGTGTTTCATTCATGGAATTAAGTACAAACAAACAGGGAAATATACATTGTGTTCAAGAACTAAAGTGAGAGTTAGCCTTCAGGGGAAGGGAAGTAGGAGTACTGAAGTGAAAGCAAGTATACTTCTAGCTTAGCCATAGATATAGGGACTCAACCTGAGATTAGCCAATGATTTTCTATAACATTGAAGCAGGGTAGAGAATTAAAATTGCTGTTATTTGACACAATTCATATTTAAACAATTTATTTCATCTCATTTCACAAAAAAACTAATTGTAGTGGAAAAGATGTTTTTTCATATTAGAAAACTTCATCACATAATCATAGTTTAGTAGTTATTCTTTTAAACTTTGCATTTAAATTTTGCTAGTAGTCAATAATTTTGTTCTGATAGTATCTCAAACATTTCAAATTAGTGACAGTAATTTTGTTTCCTTAATGTGAATTTCTTAGTTAATTTATGATTTCAAATTTAAACGTTCCTCGTGGGATCAATATTTAGGACTTAAATTGAAAGTCTTGTATTACTTGATAATAATGCATATACTTGCGTAGAATCCCAGCATTAAGTGCTAAATGTTATTATTCATAAAATATCACATCAAGTTTTTGGCATCATTATAAAGCAGAGTCAACTTTAAAAATTTTACACAACTATATTTAAAGGGATTACAGTTCAAAGGAAGTTACTCGAACTGTGGAGCAATAGCGTCAGGCCAACTTTCTCAAAATCAAAATTTCTTTCTTCCAATCTTCAATTCCATTAATATAATAATCTTTTCCGCAAACATAATTATGTAAGACTCCAACTTACATAAAAAACTGATCACAACAAAAATCAATAAACAAGTTAATCACATCGATAACTATGGGTTCCCTTCTATAAGTGTTTGGTTTAACGTCGTCAGCCCGACATATCTAATGTTTTAATCCAAGTCACCCAATATTAAGATCTCCTCAAATGTAAGACTATTTCCACTGATATAAGTATTTACTTCATGCCCATTTACCTTAATTATTCTTTCAGTCTTAAGATCTTCAATATCAACAACTCCATTTGGATAAAATCTTATAATAATAAATGGTTCTAACCACCTGGATTTAAGTTTTCCTGAAAATAATATAAATCTTGAATTATAAAAATAAAACTTTTATTTCAAGCTCAAAATGCTTTTTCAGAATTCCCTGATCATGCCTCATTTTCATTTCCTCTTTATAAATTCTTGCTTTCTCATAAGATTCAATCATCATCTTCTCAAGCTCATTTAATTGCAATAAAAATTTTTCTCTACAATATTTTAGATTATAACTAAAATATTTTATTACCCAATAAGCTTTATACTCTGAATCAATAGGAAAATGACAAGCTTTTCGAAATATGAGCATATATGATGACATTCTTATAGGAGTTTTGTAAGCAGTTATATAAGCCCATAATGCAGAATCAAGTCTAGCAGACCAATCTCTTCTATTTGGATTTATAGTTTTTTCTAATATTCTAGAACTATGCATACAAATGATAAATTTTATAAAATAAAATAGCACAATAAATCAAAATATAATTCTCTTTTTATCAATTTTTGGTTTTTGTCATTTTTTAAAATTTTTTTAATGTCCACTTTTCAAATTTTTCTATATTTTTTGGTTTTTAAATATTTTTGAATTTTCTTTATCTATATTTTTAGTAAATAAAAATATACAATTCAAACAAAATTTCCAAATTTAAACAGTTTTCGTTACCTATCCCCAGCAACGACGCCAAAAACTTTACCCTGTCTGTAATTACGTGTATTTTTAATCTCCAAAATATTGCAAAAAACTTGAATCAAATTATATTTAGCAGCTAGTGTCAATAAATATAAATCTACAATTCAAACAAAATTTCAAATCAAAAAGTTCACTTTCCAAATTTAATCAGTTTTCGTTACCTATCCTCAGCAACGACGCCAAAAACTTGACCCTGCCTGTAATTACGTGTATTTTTAATCTCCAAAATATTGCAAAAAACTTAACTCAAATTATATTTAGCAGCTAGTGTCAAAAAATATAATGATATGAAAAATAAATAGTAAAACTTCGCACAAGAGGTACTACGCAAGTATACGTATCATTTCAAGTAATATAAGATTTTCCTTAAAAACCCCAGTTTCGATCCCACAAGGATAATTGAACTATTTAAATTGGCTTGCTAAACTCAAAAGCAAATTCTATCTAAATTGAAAATATAAATGAAATTAAAATGATAACAATGGTTAAGACTAAATTAAAGCAAATAGAAACAACTATATTTAACTGTTTAATAAAGTAATTCTAACAAGTTTAAATAATTTTTAAGGATATTTCCTCTTGCAATGAGATAATAATCTAAGTAAGGATTAAATTACTAAAAATAGGATGATGTATTGTAATAAATATGTGCATTCATATTTTTTACCCCCTCTCGGTGTTAGGAAAGAACATTGGCTATTTTAGAGTTTTTTACCAACTTATGTAGTAGAGTTGAGTATATTATGGCTTCTCACCTCCATATTACCCACTGTGCCCTCTTTATAGAACCTACTAGGGATCCTTACAATCCAAACTCTAAACTAAATTTGAAAAAGAAACTAGTCTGCAAACCTAGAAACTTCAATTCTTCTCCCATTATCTCTCTTTCTATTTGCACTTCCTCTTAGATGATTGCGATGACTCTGCCAAGAAAGGAGTGTGACACTCAATGGCTAGCTGAAATCATTGCTCACCTGGGACTTTCTATTTCTTAACAAATTTTTACCTCACAAGTGGCCAAAGCCAATGAAGAATTGATGAAAATGTCATCATAATTTATAAAAGTGAAAGAAATCTTTAAATCATTCTCATCCCACAAGATTAATTCACAAAAGCATAGAGAAAGAGGGGGAACTACTGATAATTCATGGAGAGTAAAATAAAAACACTAAATTTGTATTGAAATCAAAGTTTTAGAAAAAAAAACTTAAACACAAATGCAAAGTGTCATATGTCTTCTCCCCAACACAAATTCTGGAGTCTCCTTGAAGAAATCTCCAATTTCATACTCTTACAACACAAAACACACATAGGTTTGCTTCATCCATTTTAATAGATCTCTGAGAATAACCAAGGTTTGCTTCAACACCAGTTCAAAATTTGGTCAAATTCAATGGATGTTCTAGAAGGAAAGTTAATGGCGCTATAGTGCCCTCTGCACGTGTATGTGGCACTATGGTACCAGGGAGCGGTGCTATGGTGCCATACAATTTGCACCATTTTTTTGCTAATTTTCCCCTCATTTTCTTCAAATGTCTATTGCATGTACCTGAAACCAAAAACATACAAAATAAGTGCAATATCGCTAAAAATATAAATAAAATTATTATAAAATATGCACTAAAAATAGGTAATTTTAAGGTGGATCAAAGGGTTATGGACCCAAGAACCTTTTTTCCCTTCTAATTAAAGTCATTCAACATGATCCTATTGGAAAATACCCTCAATCTGATTAATGAAAGTAGCTTGAGGTTGCACATGATAATGAAATTAAGGAGCGCATCGAGATAAACTAGTATACAGTTCAAGGGTGTCCCATATATCATAGCTTTCACGTACAGGGGATGATTGTGGTCTGTAGTGCCCAATAATAAGACATCCTAAAAAAGTTAATGTTTCTCTATCTTGTGAAGTGGCTTCCTCATTCTTTTTTTCTTAAGTTTAGTAAGAATAGAGGACTTCAACCTCTAATAGAGCTTTCATTAATGTCTCTCTCAGCTTCGGTGAAAGAAGGTGAGCATCGTATTTGCATAACAATGCTGGGAACCATTTAAGGTGTGCTAAGATAATATAATCCACCTAACATGTAGGATTTTTAGTTCCTTTGCTTTTGAACCTGATGAGGTTTATTTAACTCTTTGTTGATGGTCTCCTTCCCCTTGTAACTATTAGTATGCTTAGCTACTCTTAAGAGAAGGAGTTTGCTTCTTTGTAAACGGAATTTCAAAATATCTAATAGAAGCTTTCGGGTGGTGGCTTTAAAAAGGGCCTAAGAAGCCAGCATCACACTTACATCATTTGATCATTTGCTCTAATCATCACGAATGTAGTAAGCGCTGTCAAAGGAGGGTAATAGCAAGTACGGTGATCCACCATAAGATTACCTATTTTTTATGCACATTTTAGTCTCAACCTTTAAGGATATTATGCATTAATGAAGGGTATTTTTATGTTTTTAGTAGAAGGTGCAACAAAAAGAGTTTTAGAGTAAAAACGAGAAAAAATACAATAAAAAGGAGCAAAAAGGGATAAGTTTAACAAAAGTACCAAACTAGCAGGTGCAACAGTTTGGCACCTAGGTGCCACGGTTACTTTCTAAAAGATTTATTAATTGAGGTTGAATTTTGAAAAGATGTCTGAAGCAACCCTTGTCCAAAAATATGGATTAATTCCAAAGCTCAACCCAAACCTAACTTAGACCCAAGTTCAAACAAAAAGACCAACTTTGAACCCAAACCCCAAATTTGACCAAACTCATTCAAATTAACAAGACCATGATCATCACAACCAACATTTCAGCCCTAAGGACCAAGCTAGATCCACCTAGCCGACCTACTTGAGCTACAGACTAAGGGTCCCTTGATTTTGGGGATCCGTTCCTAAATTGGCTAAACAAAGAAAGATATGCTATCAGCCATCAATCCACCTAACTAATCATAATTTAGACATCCTTCGGCTCCCATGAACAACCTAGCCATATGCCCTGGCTAGGCCGGCTGTCACCAAAAAATATTAGAACTGAGACGTCCCTAAGGCTAAAACCCAAATTTAAAAATTCCTAACTTGGATCGCTCCCATTGGACATTGGAGCTTCTCTTCTCTCCACTTAATTTGTCGTTTGCACTTACTGGCAGCCCTCTTGAAGCCCTGAGCTCTTCTTTTTAAATCACCCTCCATGACCAAGAATAAGAGAGTGCTCAAACCTTAACAAAACTCTGCCAAAATTCTACCAGACTCCTTAACAACCCAGAGAAGCTCATCCCCACCATTCTCCAGCCCTAATTTCCACTGTTCAAGCCAATTTTCACAGCCTAAAAAAAGGACCTGTCAATTCCATCCCACTAAACTCACTCAAACATTACATTATAGTGTTCTTAAGCTTCACCATAGCTTAAGGAGAAGTTTCCCTCTCAAGCCCCATACCTTTGAGCTTAGCAACCCACTTTTAGACAAAGGTCGCACCACACTTTGATAAAAATCTTGGTTAGACTCAACCTCAGTTCAAATCAACACTTGGAGGAACTTCGTGAGGTCTCAAAATATGTGAAGAACAATTCCAATTGAGGTTACACCTCTTGGACCAAGGTAGTTCCCATTTTCCCTCAAACTGAGCTTGGTTTGGGCTTTGGTGAAGAAAAGTTTATCTCCATGCCTGATCAACTGAATGGAAATTTTTGTCTTGGTCAGATGCATGTGTAAGAACTTACCGTCAGTGATTTTAGCAAGTATTGAGAGAGATTAAAGGAATTTAGTATGAACAACACTTGGGACAGGATAATCAGGGACGATAAATGGATATCATTTATATAGCATGTGTATTGATCCAACGGACGAGACTATGTCGGAAGAAGAAACGTTGTATGAACACACAACCATGTGGCAGCTAAGGTGAAAAGTACAAGGAATCACAGAACCCACGTGGAGCTTTGGAGAGTCCCATGTTGCGCTGGCGGCTGACTGTGTTTAATAGGAAATAAGATTTAGATGGTTTAAATAAATTCTAAAAATTTGAAAATCTATAACTTGTCGTAGAAAAATCATAAAAATAAAATAAAAATTCCCCTTTGTTCAATGAATAGAGAAGAATAATGTGGAATTAAAATAAAAATTATTTGATGTGTCTTATATTTTTAATTAATTAAATACTAATTGAACTATTTTAATTCCAATTAAGTAAATAATAATCACCAAAACTTTAAACTTTGGGAGTTGATTTCTCATGTTAATAGGGATGTTCTCTAATTTTTCCAAGGATAAAGAGCATCTCTAGCTTTGAAACCCTAATTTTCAACCCTAGTTGTTTATTTTTTCTTAAAATAATATTATAAATTAAACTACAATTCAGAAAAATATGGGACTTGTTTTGGTAGGTACCCTGTGGTCAGAGGACTCTATATAAAATATATATTAAGTTTAAATGGTTATGTAAATTACTATGGTTAATTAAATCCTTAATACTCATGAAATTAAAGTAAATAAAATGACATTCAAAAATTAACAAAAATCATTATACACTGTAAATATGATCATTTTAATTCACTGTAAAATTTTGAAACTCATTTGAGTTAGTCCGAGCATTAAAGTATATTTTCTAAGTAAAATTGTATTTTGTATTAAATTAATTAGAGTAAATCTGCTATAATAAGGAAAATTATGAATAGTGGGTTTCTGGGTTCTTTGTGATCAGGGGCACTTAGGAAATTAAAAATTATTTTAAAATAGCTAGTTCATTTTTTGCTATATTTTGAATTAAAAATAATTAAATAATGATAAAAATTCTAAAAATATGAAAATGCCCAAAATTGTTCCTAATTGTTCCCTTATCACTTAGGGCGTCTTTAAAATAAATTACTTAATTTTTTTGATTTAGTTATGTATTTTTAAATGAAAAAAATGTATTATTCTTAATTTTCCAATAAAATAATTAAAATAAATTGAATAATATTTGCAAAAATGAAAAGTTTCTTTCTTTGAGTTTTCTGGACTTGGGGGAGATTTAAGAAAAGATACATAAAAACAAAATTTTGAAATTAAAGTATATTTTCTATTTAATTCATCACTTAAATCAATGAATATTTATAATAAATAAAATTTAATTTAAAAGATCATGAAATTTTGTCCAAGTGTTCCTCTGTCCTAGATAAACTTCTAATAGTTTTCTTATGAACAAAAACTTTACTTTGATTAACTAAATAAATTACCATTGAAAATCCTATTTTCATAGTTAAAATAATTAGATAAATTAAATAAAAATTAGAAAACTCACATTTTCTCCTTTGATGCTTTAATTTCTCCATGAGTAGGATACCATAAAAATTTTAATGTCATTTGAGTTATGTTAGATGAGTTATGAAGTGGAGAAATCGAGGGTTAAAATGGTAATTTTGGATTTTGAAGCCTTAATTAAAATTTTGGATTATCCGAAGGATAAATGGGTAATTTTAATCATAATGAACACTTTGGATGCTTGAAATATAATGAGTTAGTAGGTAGAAACCAATTTGCCACCTTTTCATGATAATGGTAGAAATGTTATTTTATTAATTGTTATGACTCCTAGGTTAATTTAGTTGGATGATATTAATGTAATGACCTTAAGTTAGGTAGATAATAATTCACTAATTTGAAGCGACTAATTGGTGATTAGATGATAGCATGATCCTTTAATAAGAATATTTATCTCACTTTAATTAAAATTTTGATAATTACAAATTTACCCAAGAAATTGTTAAGAGGTTAGTAGTGAACTATGCTTAATTCAAGATGGTTTAATGAGGTTTAGAAAAGAAAGACATGATGATTAACACCACTGAACACTATAAGCCAAACTTCAATGGTGGTATAAGATTCCTAATTACTTATGTTTGACTTATGGGCATCCACTTACATAACCCTTAAGTAAAATATTAACTGACATTCAAATTACCCCACTCTTAGAATAATTAAAATATTAAGATGCACTGAGCATAGGGTGTATTCATTTGTTGAAACTAAATATAAAATTTGGGATGATTAATTGAACAATAAAATAGGTTCAAACGAACTCGAAACATTTCAAACGGTTCTAAAAAGCTGTTACGGATTGTTCCTATAACAATTTTATGACCTTTTCGATATTTTGAAGGACAATTAGACTTATTATACTTTGTTACAGAAAATCATTCATCAAATCCTCTAAGGTCTAGTAGATACATCTTCAACTTGTCTTCTTGTTTTCTCTTCTCGCAATTTCTTTATATTTCCTGCAAATTATATATATGTTGCAAGTTCTAACATTTCAGCTGGAGTGCGAGAAGATGATAGGTACACATTTACATTTTAACAATGCAATTTCCTTTGCTGCATATTATTACTTGCACATGCTTTAATTACAAAACCTTTTTCAAGATTGAAAATTACAAAACCATTTTTTAAAATTAAACAACAAAACAACAACTTCATAACACATAATTTTGAATTTACGGGTGTCCCTCAGATGAGGTAATCCACGATTGCTAAATAGATCTCCCAAGTATAAATGAGCTTAACAACTCGTTTAAGTTGAGTAAATTTAAAAGAAAATAGTAATACTAGAACGAGGGAACCATTATATCCTATGCAGTGTCACTTTAATCAACTTTAGCCCCCCCATAATGATTGAACTGAACTTGGCATTTAAACCTTTGAACCCTTAGACTTTGGGACTGCTACTTGGCCGAGGAGCTTAGAGCTAGCTTCATGTGCAGCATGGCAGATGGATCTACAACATAAATAAATTTCCTCAAAATTAAAAAACAAGCCATATGATTTTGAGGTCATTTACATAGTGCAACAAAAATCCTCAATTTATCTTTAAGCCTTTGCATATTTATATTGTGTAATTTAAGTCCTAACTCATTTTAGGATTCCGAGATTGTCGTTCGTTACGACTAAAATCATCCTATCTTTTAGGATATTTGTATGATTTTTATACTCAAAAAGAAGCCCTAAATAATAATAATTGGCAGGACGAAACACTTGATAATTTTCTTTTCAAAATTAAATCCAAACCATATGATAGCTTGAGAAGTCACTAAGTTTATCCTCTGGATCTGAGACAACCCTATTGACCGCACTTTTGGTTGAGTTCCAATTTTTCCTCTTTATTAGCCTAGGTCTAGCCATAGGAATTTCCTGTTGACTCTTCCTAGAGGACTAGAAAAGGAACCCTCACCATTAAAACTTCTAAACTCTTCTTTGCTCAACTTGAACTTCCACATATTAGTCCTAACCTCCAACACTTAAAAGGTGGGATCAATATGAGCGAGGTCAAGGGTCATCCCCAAAGAACTACTTGGCCTTAAGGTTGAACCTGGGTGATATTCTAAAGTTAGTTCACTCACTTACACTCACTTGCACACCACATCTCACTCACAACCCTAAATCAAAACTTGTTAACTTTGATCCCCTAATCTTTTGGGAGATTCATGTAGATGGTCCTTTAGACCCTCTAGCCCTAGGCTAAGTTCCAGCTAAAACCAGTACATGAAGGGCCCAAAGTAGATGATTCCATTGGTCTATAACTCAAATAAGATGGTTGGCACCTCACTTTCACTAAAATACCAAACTTAGCCTTTCGCCCTGAAATCTACCAAATTTACCAAAACACCCCCAAACCCCAAAATTGACCAAAATTCCAAAATTACCCAAGCTACCCAAATTTGTTCAAAAATCATCTCAAATCATTTGAAATTACCCAAATTTCCCAAAACCGCCCTAAAATTCAAAATTACCAAAATACCCCCAAATTTGCCAAAATTACAAAAATACCCTTGGTGGCCCAAACTTTCCCAAAACCATCAAAATCATTTCAAATGTCTCCAAACCAATTTGGACCCTATATTTATACCCAATTTGACCAATTTAAACAAAAGCCCAAAATTTCCCCTAAAGGCCCAACTTCTCCAAATTCACCCCAAATGTCCCTTAATTTCATACCAATTTTCCCCAATTTAAATTCTAAACTCAAATTCAACATGCCTCTCATCATTTAAAAGCAAATTTGAGCTTATTTGACCAATGCTTTGAGCTCAATTTTAATCCAAACCAAAACCCCCAATCCTGACCATACGACCCAATCACACCCAATTGAACCTCATAACCCATTCAATTGCCTCAATTTGGATAGAAAAATCTTCCTAATATTCCTAATAATAAATTTGAGCCCTCAATTGGCCTTGAGAAAGCCTCAATTCACCCCAAATTCAAAATCCTCAAATTTGCCCCAATCTAACCACTTGCCAAAATTCCACCAAATTAAGTGCCTTTACCCAAAAATTGGCACCAAATTGATGTTGAAAACACTTTATGACATTCCCCTAAAGCATTTTGAACCATCAATTTGGACCTAGCCCAACCCTAGCCTAGCCAAAACCCAAGTCCAACCCAACACCCCAAAATTGACTAAAAGACCAAATTCCTTCAAATTTAACTTCCAAATTAACACAAAACCACTCCAATTCTTCTATAAAGTATCTTTAACAATTATCTTCATCAATTTTTTTGATCAATTCAGCTCAATAGCATCGATAGACCAACCGAAACCAAACTTCAAGCCAACTTGTCCCACACGACCATTTCACCTAATTTAGCTTGACCAAGCCAAATTAGCCAACCAAAGACCACCACAGCCACTAAGTGCACCTTTTGGACCAAGCTAAACCATCTTGAACCATCCAATGGAAGCTATGGACCAATGTTTCTTTAAATTGAGGGATTTCATCCCATTTTTGGGTCTATATTATAATATTTCCATCATCATGATAAACCATTAAAGGTTAATCATAATTAACCCTCCTACTGGCTCATCTGACCGTCTGACCACCTCCTCGGCTCTAGCCAGCCACCCTAGACACCAAAAAACCCCAAAATTGAGAGCTTTCATGCCTCTATCAAACCCAATTGCACCCATCCAAGCTGCCCAATTCTAATTGGCTTTGGCATTCTTCTGCCCTCCACCTAAGTAATTAATTGATCCCAAATTGAAGCCCTGAGATCCACCCTAAGCCCCTCCATTTAAGCCACCTCCTCTATAGACAAAAAAGGAACTAATCCATTTCCTTGGGGAGACTTTGTCTAATTACTTCCAGACACTCTCCGAGAACTCCTAAGCTCAATCCCGCTTCTTACCCCCTCTCGATTCCCTTATGAGAGCTCAATTTTGAGTTCAAAATTTAGAGAAAACTAGGACACTTTCTATCACAGCTCCACACTCCACCAAACTTCAATTAACTATGCACACACCATCTCCTGAGTGAAAGAAGTTGATTCCCCATAAAAGCCCCATCACATCACAGAGAGCCTCTAACATAGAGCCTCTAACATAGATCTAGACCAACACCTAAAATCGAGCTTGATCAAAATCAGACCTAGAAAATTTTTTAGGGCCTAGGACTTCATCTAGAGGTTCGTTGGTCCCAATCAAAGCTGTCACAACCATCTAATTGAGGCCTCCCATCTCAGATAAAAGTATTAGACTTCAACCTTAAACGTAGCTTCATTTGATTCTCCATACGTATTTACTGAATTTCATATCGTATAAGCCATATAAATATACTCGTCTTGAGTAGATGATGGTATATAAACAAACCCCACGTGATTTGGTTGAGCCTTGATGAAGATCTTAAGGTTTTAGTGTGAACGGTTTTGGGGTGGAACGTTTGGAGATGATGAACGGATGTCATCCTATTGCACATTTATTCCACGGACGGTTGAGAACGCGTTGGATGAACCTTTGTAACAAAAAGGCAGGTTAAGTGAGAGCAGAGGTGGTTGGCGGCGTAAAATGGAATAGCACCCCATGGAGCTTCAGAGACACCTAGGATGACGCAGCGCTGTGTTTTTAAGTAGAAAAATATGATTTTTTTGGATTTATTTAGATTCTTGATCTTCAAAAATCTATATCATTCTCTAGAAAAATATAATAAAAATACCCTCTTGATCGGTGAAAAGAGGAGAATAATGTGGATAAAAAATAAAAATTATTTGATAACTCTCTGATTTTTAATGAATTAAATACTGTCTGGAGTATTTTAATTAATTATGACAAAACATTGCTCACCATAGCTTGAAAATTTGAGGGTTTGTTCCTCATGACAGGGGCTATGTCCTCTGATGTTTACATGGTTGGAGGTCATCCTTATGCTTCTAATCTTAATTTTCATGTTAAGATGACTATTTTTTTTTATTTTAATTATATAAATTAAAATATCACTGGAAAAATTATTGGAATAATTTTAGTAGGTTTCCTATGTTTAGAGAAGCCTAGGAAAAATATCATGATGGCTTGAATAATTGTGTAAATTTCTATATTTGCATAAGTGTATATATCTTTTTTTAATTTATGTAAATTAAATACTAATTAAAAATTTACAAAATCCACTCCACACTATGTATAGTAAATCATGTTTACCCACTGTAAAAATTTAAAAATTATTTGACTTAGCATAACCACTAAAGTTGATTCTCTAAGGCTCTGTTTTGCGTAGCTGCAGCTTCCTAGCTTTTCAGCTGCAGCTGCACTGCCTCAAGAAGCTGCTGCGGGGGAGCAGCTGCGGGGGAAA
>NW_018250664.1:4818-31906 GCF_001263595.1 Phalaenopsis equestris | reverse complement strand
ACTTCATCCATTAATTCCATTCCTCAACAGCACTTCATCCATTAATTCCATTCCTCAACAGCACTTCATCCATTAATTCCATTCCTCAACAGCACTTCATCCATTAATTCCATTCCTCATCCTCTTCCACCTCAAACACAAAGACCCGGTAACTATCCCAGCAACCAAAAAATTAAGGGACTCCTACATATGCATATTACACAATTCTTATATATTTACATATCTAACACCTAAACATTCATGTTTGCATGCATACCACACAAATATTTAACATCATATCAAAAGCACAGCCAAAGATTTGTGTGGCATGCAAGCAAACATGCAGTAAACCAAGCATAGTTCATAAATTCCCGGAGAAAACTTTTGAAGACCTTTCTTAAATATTAACCCAATACTCATGTTGGGAGAATAGAAACCGGAAGTAGCCTGCAAAATGTATCAAAGGAAAAGATTGATATATAAATATAGAAATAATGACTAAAGGCTCACCAAATAATCCATTTTTATACATTTATATAATGACAGATATAAGAATTTACCTTAAAATTTCTGTAATTAGTGATGCGAGAGTTGCAGTAATTCTTCTTGGAATACAGAACTTTAGAAGAAAATAAATGAAGATCTTTCTTAAATAAAGCATAACTTAAGTAATGCAAATCCTACCAAGTTTGTTGCTTATCATTTCAGTGGAAAACAAATCAAAGTTCAGGCACACCTGGAGGTGGATGTGGAAATTTTGTAATTCTATGTTGCAAATCACAGCACAACTTATAGAGGCTAGAGTGAGCGAAAAGAAAAATGTAAGACCAAACCATAACAAAAAAACAGGTGCAACTGTTAAAAACCTTAGTAAAAACTGAAGGATGAAATGAAAAAAAGGAAGGTTTACATACGCACCACTCAATTCCTTTGTATCTACATAACACCTAAACTGAAATGTTTACTTGCATTCCACCTTACTTATGCATTAAAATATGTATTTCACTTTTGAAAGTTAAAATTGTGGTATTTTTTATGTGATATGAAAGATTTGAGTGGTATGAATGTAAAAAAAGTAAAATTTAGGTGTTAGACATGCAAATACTTAGGAATTGAGTGGTATGTATCTAAATGCCTCAAAGAAAAAACATGAGAAGGAATTGCATAATGCATCCCAGGATACAATCATTGACCGGGACAATTTAATACATAAATGATTGCAAACTTGAAGCATCTGATATGCTCAACAATTATATGAGCATAGGTGTAAAAATAGATTCACAAAAGCAACCCTAGAAATAAACCTACAGTTTCCTTCTGAACCTCCTGCAATAAATTGTGATATGCTCAACAGCTTATTGTAAATCATATTGAAATGAGAATAGCGAAAGAGAGCATTAAAATGAGAATAGCATTTCAACAGCCGAAGAAATTGATACCTGCTAGCCTGGCTCTCCTCCGCTTCAGCTGTGGGTCTTGAGGTTCTCGCCTTGCTTTCGGCCGAGGAGCGACGGAGGAATGGGCGGAGGAGCGAGGGCCGGAGGAGCGACGCAGGAAGGGCAAATGAGTGAGACAGCAAGGGCACGAGGTTGGTAAGAAGAAAGGGATCGAGGAAGAAGAGCTCACGCAGAAAGAAGAAAGGAAGTTTTTGGCGGTGCTCCGCGGGAAGAAGAAAGGAATCGAGGAAGAAGAGCTCACGCAGGAAGAAGGAAGAAAGGAACGAGGGTTTTGGCGGGGCTCGGCGGGAAGAAGAAAGGCTCGAGGAAGAAGAACTTAAGCGGGCGGAGGGCAAAAGGATCCATTTCGCGAGCTACAAGGGTGGATATAGTGGGACCGCGAAGCCTCAAAAAAACGGCCCAAAAGGACCCTAAGAAAGCTTGTATTTTTGTACAAAAATAATTATATTAAATTCAATACACTTGGGAAAATTATGTAAAGTGGTTTTCTGAGTTTTTTGTGAACAAACACACTAAGAAAAAATAAAAGTTTTTTTTGAGAAAATATTTGATTTTTGAGATTTATTTTAAATTAAAAATAGTTAAAAATTCCAAAAATACCAAAATATTTTAAAATGTGTCTAATTGTTCCCTGATCACTTAGAACTCATTATGATATTTTTCCTAATTTTTATAAGTTAAAAATAAATTTTTAAAAGCTTAAAAAAATTTTCATATTTTCCCACTAAAATAATTATAATAAATAAATTAAAAATTTTAAAAATGTAAAATTTGTTTCTTTGAGTTCCTTGGACTCAGAGAGGTTTAAAAAACAAAAAGTAATTTTCTTAAATAAACATATTTTCCATTCAATTTAAATCAAAAAAAATCAATAATACATACAAAAATAAATTAAAGATATAATTCAAAAAAAATCATGGAATTTTTGCTAAGTGTTTCTCTGACCTAAGGGGACCTCTAGTAATTTTCTCATGAATAAAGACATTATTTTGGATAGTTAAGTAAATCGATTTAGAAAGTACTACTTTCTAAATTTGAATAATTAAATAAATTAATTAAATTTTGAAAACCTACATTTTCCCCTCTAATGTTTTAATTGACCCATGGATAGGACACTCTAAAATTCTCGAAGTCATTTAAATTTTGATTAATGAGTTATGAAGTAAAGAGCCTAAAGGCAAAAGGGTAACTTTAGATTTTGTTGCCTTAGTCAAAATTTAGGATTAATTAATGGGAAGAGGGGGAATTTTGATCCTAATGAACATTTTTGGATGATTGAAATATGATGGGTAAGAGGTAGGAACTCACTTGCCACCTTTTCCATATTGAGGACAAAATTGTAATTTCCTTAATTATCTTGACTTGGAAGTAATTCAAAATTAAACTATTCTTAAGGGATGGGTTTGAGTTAGAAAGATAATATTTCATTAATTTCAAGCCCATGAGTGATGACAATGTGATCATTCAATAAGAATGCATGTCATCATTCAATAAGAATGCATGTCATTTAAATCAAAATTCTGCTAAGTTACCATTTCACCTACTGTGATTGTTCAAGGCTTGGTAGTGACCTAAGCTTGAAATTTAAACACATTTGATCGGATTTAAAAGATAACATTATTGATGATTAACACCTCTTTACACTACAAGACAAATTTTAAATTCGACAACTAAAACCGTTACTTACTTAAATTTGTCTTAGGAACACTCGCCCACATAACTCTTAAATGAAGTATCAATTGATTAATTAAGTGTCCTAGCCTTGGGGTAAATAGAACATCAAGTTTACTTGAGGAAAGGGATAATCTTAGCTTAACCTTTGATGATTAATAGAACAATATGATAAGTTCAAAATAAACTTGAAATATTTCAAGAAATCTTCAAACTGGTTCACGGCCATGCCCCGAGCACTTTGAAATCTCTTGAATATTTTGATGGGCAAATTGAACTTGCTATATTTTGTTGTAAAATTATCCATTCAGATCTTTCAAGACTCAATAAAGTTATAACTTGGGGTTTTGTAGTGATACCTTCATCTACTCCTACAATTTAAATTCATTGCAAATTTATATACATATTGTCAAATCTAACCTTTCTGGTAGAGGAGCGAGAAGAATCGATAGGTACGCTTTTAATTCATTTTATTTACTTTTTCTTATCTCTTATTTCTTGCTTGTATGCTTAAAGTCACCCTGCATGTCAAAACTCAAACCAAGACTAAAATTTGAACAAGATAAAAGTCACCGCCACAAAAGTCAAAATATAAGATAACTAAAAATTTAATCACAAAAAAAATAAAATAAAAAAAATTGCAACTAAATTAAAACAAACCTATCAGATAATCGAAAAATCTCTTGGAGGAGGAAACTTACGGTTGCTAACAAGATTTCCCATGGTTTGAATGAAAGTATGAAACTCATTAAGTTGTGTTTAGTAAATTCATTTGGACTAAGTGAATCCAAATAAAAATAGTAGTGCTGGAAGTGAATAGTAGTGCTGGAATGAGGGAACCGTAGGATCCTAACCGATGTCGCTCTAATCAACTTTAATATTCCCCATAACATTTAAATAACAATGATCTTAGGAAACTCTTAATTTGAAATCATGACTTGACACATTAGAAAACTTAAACTCGCTACAACAAGGAGCTTGGAGCTAGCATTGTGGTTAGCACGACCATCTTCAAAAACAAAACATGTCTACACCAGCTAAATTAGTCCTTAGAATTAAACAACTGAGCCATAGAATTTTGAGTTTGTTTGCCTTGTGCGACATAAATCCTCAACTTATCTTTAGGCCTTTGTATGACCCTGTTATACAATATAAACCTTAACTAGCTTGAGAATTCCAAGGTTGTCACTGGTCACGACCTAAATCCTAACATCTTCAAAGCTATTTGTGTCATCGTTTCACACTGATATATGCTATAATTAAATAAAATTGGCAAGATAAACCACTCAGTAGTCCTATTCTCTAAAATTGAAGCCAAACAATAGGATAGATTGGGAAGTCTTCGAGTTTCTCCTTGAGATCTGCAACATCCCCTAGTTTTTCTTCTTTTGGATTCCAAAGGTAAATTGTTCCAATTTTGAGTCATTCCCCCTTCACACCTCTTTGTCTGATTTCATTAAAAAGTCCTATTCCTTTGACCTCCTTGATGAAACAACCCTTAATTTTTATTGAGAGTTTTCCTAAGTCATTTTGGTTGTTTAAGATGTAATTAACTATGAGAGCTTGCCTTTATATCTATTCTGAACCCAACTTAATATAAACTCTAATTAATTTTTCATATTAAATAGGGGAACTTATCGGCTTATAAAAAAAATAATTTTGCAGACCAAACGGATGTCATATATTTCTTAGTTTGTTTGATCGAGCCTCACCCTCAAGTCTTGTGTTTATCTATCAAGTTAGATACATAGCTTGAAGTGTAGTGTTATTTCATCTAAAATTTGAAAGATATTGGATCAGTTTGATTTCATACTTTTCTATAAAAATCTAAATATCCATAGGTAAATTAAAATGCCTTTTTGAAGCGGGCGACGGGATTCCGATTTTGGTGGCCGATAACTTCCAACGGGTAACTCCTTAACATAATTATGCAGAAGCTTCTAGACTCTGTTAGGGACTAGTTTCTCTCTCCATTTAAATCATGGAATATTGTCTTCATACATCGATAACATGTCCCTTATGAACCAAATTAACCTTCTTTCAATGACATACTTCACCCATTTCTTTCTTGAGTAAGTACGGTCTTTCGTACTTCAAGATCATCTGTTCAACCATCTTTGAACTGAGAGGTTCAAAAGTTCATTAGGACTTTTAATCTTTGTGTGGGGTTGAACACCCAATAGGTGTGTTGGTGGACTATTTCCACCAGTGAAGTCGGTCCCGCATTGGATCCTAAACTTCACTTTCCCTTTCGTGTTTAGTTTGTTACTTTGCAAATTAAATTGAATTATGTCATGTTGCGCTTGCTTTTTAAACCTTCTTTATATAATTAATTAAATTCTCCTATTTTCAAAGTTACTTTTACTAAATTCCAAAATATTTTTCACAAACTAAAATTTGAATAAAAGACTTGCCCAGTATTTAGTTCAACCTTTGTTAATTTTAGTGCTCGTACTAGAATTACAAGGTACTGACAAAATAACTAAACCCAGAGCTTTTTTTTTGAAGTTGTTGCAATGGCATTCCCTACGCTCACTTTCTCTTGCTACTTACCGACGAGCCGCGATGCCCGCAAAGTCGTACCCACCATCAAGTTTGGAGCCGGATTCGATGAACTAGAAGTTGTGCTTGGAAAGGCTTCCTTTGTCATAATGAATTGTACTCAGGGTTTCCTGTCCTACAAAAAGTTGAAGTCTACTGCTTTAGCACCTTCTAAGCTTGTTGTTCCCGCTTCTACTAAGGGAGAAGAGGTCATAATCGTTGAAGATACAACTGAATGCTTCACCATCCCGCCATTAGTTTTTGAAATTGGATTGAGTTCAAAGTCTGTGCCATTAACTCGATCGCAAAGAAGAAACCGTAGATGAAAGGTTCAGAGAGCTGCTAAAGCCCAGATTTATGAAGAAATGTCTATTGATAAAATTCCTCACCAAGAGGAATTTGAATTGTCAAAAGCCTATCCACTTCTATGAGGGAGTATGTTTCATCCCTTAATGGACACCAATGGATAAAGTATACAGAAAATCACTACTACTGTACCGTTACCTCATGGACATGGTGGGTTAAGGAGGAAGCCCGCTCTTATCACTCGAGTCAGTATAGTGTTCCAGAGACTAGCTGCCAAAGAGGGTTGTTCAGTTGGTGAATTACTTAAACGAGTGGGATGTGCAGTATCCCCTCGCTTGAAGAAAGAAATTATAAGAGATGTCAGATCTGCCAGATGAGCTCAAAGATCAACTAAAACTTTGCCTGCTTGCATTCTCGTTAGGTTCCGCTTGGGAAGCATAATTGATACTACTATCATAACCACTGATTCTACCGATGCTACTCCAAAACCCGCTGGCCATTGATTGGTTAAGTCACATCTGGGTCCGTGAGGTTTACCAATTACCAATTATAGTGACATCTCTAAAGTCTCGAAGGAAAAGATGGAGAGATTACCCAGTATTGTACCTGGTTTGCACCATGGGGAGTATACCTCTCTTCGACATGCCAATGCGTCTTTTGAGACACTCCTTCTCAAGACATCATTATTGAAGAAAAAGGTATGGGTACCTAAAGTCATCGTACCAATACAGCTTAGTGGGCCTATAGGTCAGGATCATTGAATGAAGCAAGTATCCTACATCGTTGCAGCCAATGCTACCAAGTTGGATGAACAAATGGAGGATGTTCAATAGAGTCCCCCAGATCTTAAGACGATACAAGAATTAATAATCAAAGAAAAGGTTGAGAAGCTCAGGGTCGATATTTTTGAGTTAGCCCGAGAACATGGGATTTCTTTTGATGAGGATGATGAAGACTTTTACTTTAATTACTATCTCGATGAAAACTTCATGGATATTCATGTCATAAAAAATAAAGACGTTGCAGCTGCGCACGACGTCTAACCCCTCGTTAAATTGAACATTGTAGATGATCTACATAGGGTTGTTATACTAAGGGATGAGTGAATTAGCCAAATGGTGAAAAGGATGGAAGAGATGGCTACTTTCATGGCTGCCATGACAACAGTTCACGGAAAGTCTCAAGCATAGTAGTTAGCTTCTTAAGAAGTCAATCACTTAGAGATTGTTTGTGTCACCCATGAAAAGAGAGAAGTTGCCTCGGCTAACAGAGTTGATCAACATAAGAAGGATTCTCCATTGAGCATCATACCAGAAAAATAATTTAAACAGATGGTCGAACAAGTTCTGGAGGCCTTAGCCCAATCTAAGGGTAGTGCATTGATTTTAAAGGGTAGACCCTACCCAGAAGAGTTCGATGTCGTACCCTACCCTAAAGGTTTTGTGTCATTGAACTTTAAGATATTTGATGGGACTAGAAATCCTAGACAACACATAGCACTTTTTCAAGCCAGTTGTGGAAATACTGGAGGTAACGAAGCCTTATTTTTCCATCAGTTTGTTTGCAGCCTGTCAGGGATATCTTTCAATTGGTATGTTGAGTTGCCCAATGGATCAATGAAAGCATTTGCTGAGTTAGAACGGTTGTTTGTGATAAGATTTACCAGAGCACAACATCATGTTTCTATTAGAGATCTCGTAGTATAGAGGCAAAAGCCTAACGAGGCTCTAGTAGAGTATATCTTTAGGTGGAGAAATTTTAGCATGAAATGCAAACCTCAACTACAAGAACATCATGCAATTGAGATTCTACTCAAAAGTATCCATGGGCCAGTAGCTTTAATGCTTATGGCATTCATCATCAAGTTTTTCGAGAAAATACTCAACAAAGGTAGAAATCTGCAAGAGAAAGAAACACATGGATTCTCAGGAGGAATCAGAAAAGACCAGAGTATCCTGAATATTTGATAAGAGGTCCGGGACAGTGGCAACGGTTTTTAAGGGAAAGCAACCAATGAAGATACAAGCAGAGCATTCTCGTCAAAGTTTTCAGTCATTGTCACAACATTCTCATCAATGAACACAACAATATGGCCAGTCTAGCTAGTAGTTGCAACACAGAGGATCATATCGAACTGAAAAAAAGAAAGGTCTGACCCTTTTGGAATTAAAGAAAGAAATATATTTCTTCAGAGATGAAGAAGTACCCAAAAAGTTCAGAAGCCTAATGAAGAAACATGAGTTCAAATTGCCAGATCTAAAGAAAGCTGAGAAAGTTGAGAAGAAAAATCTGCCCAATTATTGCCCATGCCATAAAATGCTTGGACATACTATAGAGGAATGTTTCTTCTTCAAGGATTGGCTCAAAAAAAATCTTAATGAAGGGAATATAATGATCCCGAAAGAATAGTTAAAAGAACCTGAAAAAGGTTATGTTAACATGATTTCAGCCGAGCAGATTGATCCTATAGATCCCTTATCAGAAAAAGGTGAATAGAGTACAGTTTATAATAAATCATCAAAGAAGATACCTGGTCAGATTCTGATCGCTTCTGCTCAGGCAACCATTCAGAGCCTAGAACTTGCTCAACCCAAGTTGGAGATTTTTCCAGAGAAACCACCAGAACCAGAAGAGAAAGAGAAGAATGACGTCGTGAAGATCGATAGCACGGGGGGTAGGATAGGGGCTACCTCTGTTAGTTGGTTGTCTCGAATTTGGGGAAGAAAATCCTTCAACCTCTGACCATGTATGATTCTCTTTTTGCCCCACTAGGGGATTATGAATATAATGATTATGATTTTGGCTACATTTTAAGTATTTTTCATAACGCAACTGACTTTGCTCAGTCTAACTCCTATCTCGATTCCCAAACCGATGCTCAAATCGTACTTAAGTCCGATGAACCCATTGATGAGAATGAAGAAGATATAGATGACACTGGTTACGATAGCACCGAGAGTGAGGAGCCAGTCCTCGAGCCTCGTGGGACACAACTCGCCATTAAGTTGGATCTCTCCAATGAAGAAGAAGCAAAAGAAAATTTACCTACAACATAACAAGAAGAAGAGTAAATCACATAAATAAATCTAAGGAGCGGGAAAGTGTTACCCTTGAGGTTAGCTCCAGTGGGTAAAGGAAAATAAATAGTAACTCAAGAAGAGCTGCTTCTACCTCCGCCAGTGGAAGAACCACATAATCAAGCAAAGATCAAAGGATTACATAAAGGGGATTAAAACGTGATGGCTCATATTAGGATGCTGCCAGTAAAACTAAGCATTTACGAGGCTCTGATCCTGCCAAAGGAGAAGAGAGAGTCTCTTATTATAACCTTGCTTGACCAGAGATTTGCTTAGATCAGTTGGCCATGACATCCTTGGATGAAGTTTGCTCGTTAAAGGAATGGACTGAAATAAGTTTTAGAGATGAAGATATGTTGCTCGGTACTGCCGACCACAACCAATCGCTCTATAGCTTTGTCAACAACAACATATTTATGTTGTCTAGAGTTTTAGTGGATCCCGAAGCATCACTTAACTTAATGAGTCGATGGACATTAGCATATTTGGATATTGAAGTTCAAGAACCTATAAATGATTAAATGATGTTAAGAGCATTCAACCAGAAGGGAGAAAGAACCCTTGGAACAATTACATTGCTTATGAAAGTTGGAGAATTAAAAATAACTACTAAACTCCATATCATCAACCCCGAGACCTCTTTCAATGCTCTACTTGGTCGACTGTGGATTCATAAGCACAACATGGTTTCGTCTTCCCTACATCAGTGCATTAAATATTTCAAGCAAGGGCAAGAACATTATATTATAGAAGATTTACAACCATTTTCAGTTCATGAAGTTGGCATTCAAGAAGATGCAACCTACTACGAACCTCCAACAAAAATTGTCTTCTCTCGTGAGGTGGTGACAAATAAGAATGAATATTTAGAAGGATCACAATGGCAAAGCCATTCAGCTCTGCTTTTGCAATCTTCCGCCACTCTTTTGTAACAAGTTAGTGGGGGGTTTTTTTAGTTCGCGCACCCGAGGTCGAGACTGGTGATATAAACAAGGAAGAACCAACATAATTGATGGATGGACTAAGCTGACTATCAATATTGATGATGAAGAAAGCTCTGAGGAGGAAATGATGATGATAAAACAAAAGAACCCGCACAACGAGTTATTCTTGGAAGATGTGTGAAAAAGTGAATATGAGTTGATGTATGACTAGATAAACCACTATGTGAATGCCATGACCCTTACTCCGACTATCCCTCAAAAGGTTGAGAGTTTAGAGGTCAAGGAAGTCCGTAGCGCTGATTCAAAGCATATCAAGTTTTACCATGCTTCTACTTCTGCTAATCTACTTCTGCTTCTGCTAATCTTGAAAATCATGTAAATTTTGATGAGAATCCTAATGAATTAATGGAAATACCTTTTAGTTACTTTTCTCCTTTTGTACAAAAATTAATTCAATAGAGATATTTGCCAAAATAAATTCCAAAATATAAGTAACAACTTTTGAACAAATTGTTGAATACTAAAAGTCAAACTCCCAACTCGAAAGAAGGTCTCAGATTTGGTACTGTAGGACCAGTCGATGATTCAAAATTTTGTGTGGTTGTTACTAGCGGATCGGAAGGGGATTGCCTCAATTTAGACTATGACTCTCTAGATCAGTTAATCAAAGTTACCCCGCTAGAATTTGTGATGAATTGAAGGAAACTAACCTCGAGGTTGAGGAGCAGCCCTGACCTACATTTATAAGTTCCTTTCTCAACGAGGAGGAATCTATAGGGATAATCAAGCTATTATCAGAATTCAAAGACAACTTGACATGTTTTTATGGAAATGTTAGGATTATTCCCAAAAACAGCGGTGCATAAGCTATAGGTGGACAAAGATATGACCCGATAAAGCAAGCTCCCAGAAGGATGTTCCTTGAGAAAGAACAACAAGTCATTGTCGAAATGAAGAAATTGATAGAGGCTAACTTTGTAAGAGAAGAGTAGCACCCCACATGGTTAGCCAATATTGTACAATTTAAGAAGAAAAATGTACACACATGGTTAGCCAATATTGTACAATTTAAGAAGAAAAATGGACAAATCCATGTATGTGTCGACTTCAAGGATATGAACGAAGCCTGTCCAAAAGATGAATTTCTGATGTCGATACCAAAAGTGATGGTGGACATCACTTCAAAACATGAGATTTTCTCCTTCATGGATGGATCATCAAGATATAATCAAATCAAGATGGCTCTAGTGGATGCCACACTTTGAGCTTTCAGAACGCCGACTGGGATTTTTTGCTACACAGTGATGTCATTTGGGTTAAAGAATGTCGGGGCAACATCATTGAGCTATGACAAAGATCTTTGACGACATCATTCACAATCAAGTAGAATGCTATGTGGATGATTTGGTCATCAAGAGTAAATGAAACATAGACCATTTGTACAATTTGAGAATCTTATTCAAGAGATTACGATAATATAATCTAAAGATGAATCTCTTAAAGTGCGCCTTTGATATCATCTCCGAAAAATTTCTAGAATTCATTGTCCGTCATCGGGGATTCGAGATTAACCTGGATAAGATTAAATTTATCATTAAAATACCTCCTCCTAAAACCTTGAAACAACTACACTCCTTCGAAGGGAAATTGACATATCTGAGATGCTTTGATTATAGTCACTCTGATAGGTGACAGCCCTTGTCGGCATTAATTAAAATGGATGTCAAATTCGTTTGGGAAGAGAAATGTCAGCGGGCCTTCTAGGATGTTAAATAATACTTAATGAAACCTCCTGTTTTGGCAGCCACTATCCATAGAAACTATTAATATGTTATATCGTTACCTTAGATGACTCTCTCGGAGCCCTGCTAGCTCAGGTCAATGATAAGGGTAAGGAAAATGCGCTCTACTACTTGAGTCACCGTTTAATACCGACAGAGGTAAATTATCCGCCTATTGTAAAGCATTGCTTAGCTATAGTTTTCACGGCACACCCACTTTCAACTGGTTCCCCACTAAATGATGAGTTACCAGATGAACAATTGTTGTGAATGGAATTGTCTAGTGCCAGACTTTGAAAAATGTACTTTTATGGAGCATCTTTATCTAGAAAAGACAAAGGTCGAGAATAGTTATACCAGGTAAAGTAGAAATTAGTCTGATTTTCATCCCAACAGATAAGGGTATTTTGAGATTCTTCTACCATCTGACAGAGTAGTCCACCAACAATGAAGCAAAATACGAAGCACTAATCATCGGGTTGGAGTTGGCAATCTCAATGGATATAATGAATATTGCCATCAATGGCAACCCACAACTCGCCATCCTACAAGTAGCCAGACAGTACAAGATTTTTAAACCAAGATTAGTTGCATACCACCGGTACACAATGAAGCTGCTGCAACAGATTCCCAGTATGACTCCCTACTAAATTTCTCGAGGAGAAAATGCCCTTGCCATCACTCTAGCAAAACTTGCTAAGGAATTGGCATGTTTTGTCATGAATCGACCTTGACAATCTACATAAACTCAAAAAAGAATGAGGATTTACTATTGCAGTTGCTGACTTCAATGAGGATTGGCTGAAGCCATTGAAAGATTATTTACATACTCAAAAGCTGCCAGAGAATAAATATGAAGAATATCATATCACGAGAAAAGCTATGTCATATGCTCTAATAGGTGATGTCCTTTACAAAAGATTGTTTGATCAGATGTGACTGTGATATCTAAGTAGAGAAAAAGTACAAAATATCATCAAAGAAGTACTTGCTGGATTGTGTGGAGCTCACCAGTCAGGGACGAAAATGAAAATGAAGATCAAGAGACTTGAATATTATTGGCCAATAAGGATATCTAATTGCATGGATACAACTAGAAAGTGTCACCTTTGCCAAGTGCATGGGGTGATCTTACATCAACCTTTGAATGGAAAATTAGAAAAAAAAGCATAAATGAAATAATCTTCGTACCCATGTAAACGAAAATTTTTTTTCTAATAAATGTTTCAGTTTGTTCTTGTTCCTGCTATGTTTCACCGCACTAATGTATTTATGTCGTCTGCAGAAAAAAAAACAATGACAAAAGATGATCTTTGCTTTAAAAGATGATTAGAATATCACACATAACGAGGAAAATGCTCCTCAGAGTGGCATCATAGACTTCGACTTGGACTTCGACCAGGTCGACGTGAACTATGAGGGTCCTCTGATGGAAATAGTCAATCGTCGAGCGAAATAAGGGTTACCATCGCTATTAAAGATCAGCACTAAAGTGGATTTCTCATTGAAGAGAAAGATAGTGATAGCGCAGTAAAATCTGATGGAAGGGACTAGTTGCCTACCGTCCAGATAACTCTACCAACAAAACATCTAGTCAGTACTGATGATGAGAGACTGTCAGATGCACCATTAAGAAAAACTCAAAGAAGAAATTCTAATCACCGAAAAACACAGAGCTTTCCTACGTGAAGAAAGAAGATGCCTGAAGGAGGCTGAAAACTTACTTAACCCAATTTCTGAGAGGATAATCTATGATCCTTGCAGGAGAGAGACTTCCTCTAGTTTAACTGTCATAGAAGACGAGTTTGAGTTTGCTACAATGCTGACGTTACCAGTAATTACAGATGATCTTGGTGCGGGTTGCCCAACGTACAACGCCGAGATTCCTAGACAGATAACAAACAGAGGAGCATTTGTATAATGCCCAGAATGTAACGTCCTCAACTTTGAGCGTTACAACACTCTAGAGGAGTACACATCTAACGACAGTGCATTTAAGACTACTGGCCACTCAGTTGGAGAATCATACATCCCATTGAATTTAGAGACATTGCAGACATAGATTCCTGCAGATGTTGAAATGAGGGAGCGGTCCAAGAAGTCGGAAATGATTGCCATGGCAGAATTTGGCAAGATGAATAATGTCAAGAAAATAGAGTTTGAATTATATGAAGTAGTTATGGGAAAATTTGTCAATATACTAGAAGATCTGGAACAGTACACTAGAGTCTTTTCTGAAAGTGAAGAAAGGAGCATTCTAAACTGCATTTTCGACATGATAGAAAGAGGTCAATTCGGTCTTCAGATGGAAAGAACCTATTCAGAGCCATAAAAGTGGATGCATGGAAAAGGTAGGATAACCATTCAATGCAATTGTTACTAAAATTTCACTAAGGATAGGCAAGGGAACCCTCCGAAGATCTTAAGACATGACGAGGTGGATCAATTGCCTCATACAATAAAGTGTATGATTAAAAGGATGATCAGATGGAGTCTGCTTCCAGCAGACTGCATTACAAATAGTTGTATCATGAAATTTATGAAGAGGGAGATTGTATTCCCCCACATATAGATCACCACGATATTCACAGACCTTTCTGCGTGATCTCATTCATGAGTAAAAGTGACATTTTGTTCAAAAAAGAAAACCAAAGTTGTCGGACCCGGTGAGTTCGGAGGATCAGTTGCAATTCTGCTACTAGTGGGTTCGGTACTAATTTTGAAGGGAAACATAACCGACCTTGCCAAGCATTCTTTTCTAAGGGTACAACACCACAGAGTTTCCATTACACTCAGATGGATGGAAGACAACAAGATGCCATAAGGATTTCGATCAGATCTAGAATTGGAGGAGCTACAACTATATGAGCTATGAGATTTTTGTTCCTCTAAGTACATACAAAAGAAACTCTTGTACTGGAGCGTGGCTTAGTAGCTCAGCTTGATCAGGAGCTCGTCCCAGAGAGGATAGATAGACAATTTTTTTCACCGTTTGTACCGCGTCACAGTAGCATATATGATATGTACTCAGCATATGATGTTTCAGATGTATTCAACATGATTTTCTCTTTTGATGCTTTCAGCATGTACTCAGTCTGTAGTGCATATTTGAAGCAGCTTAATGAAATTCCTTTCAGATTTCAACATATTTGTCAAATTGTCTTTTTGTGAGATGGATAAAAGGCCACAAAACCATATGTTGGTTCTGAATTATAACGAACGAAGAACAAAACAACAAAAAGCTTTTGATGATAAAAAAATTTAAATAAAATATCCTTTTAAGAAAAAAACAACCAACGAAAATTAAGTTTTGAAAATATGCTTTTATAATTAATTGTGCTAAAAATAACAAGAAAAAAAATGATAAATTTGTTGAGTTTGCTTCTCTCGAGCTCGAGGTTTCTTACTCTTTCCTTGCGCAGCATGACTATCTTAGTCTGTACCAATGTCCTCACATCCTTTGGAGTTTCATACTTTTCACAAAATATCAAAAATTTTCCTCATCAATATTAATCTTGACATATCACATATCTATAAAATTAACACAACAAACTCTCTACACTACTTTCGTGTTGTTCTTTGGATTGGTATCAAAATTTTGATTCCCTTCTTTCAAGGTCGGCACCTAAATTCTGATTATCTTTTTGAAATTGATACCTAAATTTCAATTCCTTCCGGGATCAGTGCCTAAATTCTAATTCCCTACTTTCGAGGTCGATACCTAAATTCTGACTCTCTTTTTGGAATTAATACCTAAATTTTAATTCCCACTATCGTGGTGAGTATCTAAAATTTTGATCCCCTTCATTCGGGGTTGATACCTAAATTTTGACTATATTTTTGGAATTAATACCTAAATTTCAATTCCCACTCTCGGGGTAGTATGTAAATTTTGATTCCCTTCTTTCGAGGTCTGTACAAAAATTTCAATTCACATTTTGGAATTGATATCTAAATTTCAATTCCCATTTTTGGGGTCAATACCTAAATTGGTACCTAAATTCCGACTCTCCTTTTGGGGTAGGGGTAGGCTTAGACGTCCTACGCTTAGACGTCCTACTCCCATCTACACTTTCAGGGTCAGTACCTAAATTCTTATTCCCTTTTTTTTAGGTCGGTACATAAATTCTGATTTTCTTTTTGGAATTGATACCTAAATTTTAATTCTCCCTTTCATAGTTAGTACCTAAATTATGATTCCCTTCTTCCGAGGTCGGCACCTAAATTCCAATTCTCTTTTTGGAATTTATACTTAAACTTCAATTCTCACTTCCGGGGTCAGTACCTAAATTATGATCCCTCCATTTGAGGTCGGTACCTACATTTCAATTCTCTTTTCGGGGTAGGATTAGATGTCTTATTCCCATCTCTACCATCGGGGTAAGCTTTGACTGCCTATTCCCTTTTCCGTGTTTGTGTTTTCCACTCAATCTAGTTTCCTCACACATAATTTCATTTCCTTGAAAATTTTAAATTGAAATCAAAACTTTCTTTGATATATTCAATTTGAACCGAGTCTTCGCTGAGACTGTCGGTTTGTCTGATGATTGTCCCCGAAATCTCCTTTCTTTTCACCGACGAGTAATTGTTACTCCCTAGTGGAAAAAACTGCCACTCAATTTTGCACTTCATTCTATGTCTGTTGACTTAGAATTCGATGTTAGTTTTGTTGATCTCGTCGGTCAACGTCAATACGTGTGATGTGCTAGTCCAGCATACCACACCTATTGGGGGTCCATTTGTTAACCTCACTTTTGGCTGAGGCCTAGTTTTTCCTCTTTAGTAGCCTAGGGTCTAGCCATAGAACTTTCCTGTTGACTATTCCTAGAGGACTAGAAAAGGAATCCTCACCATTAGAAATTCTAAACACTTTTTTCCTCAACTTGAAGCTCCAAATATTGGTCCTAACCTCTAGCACTTAGTAGGTGGGGCTTAGTAGGTGGGGTCTTGGTGGGGTCTTTATGGGGGAGCTCAAGGGGCATCCCCATAGGACTACTTGGCCTTAGGGTTGATCCTGGGTGTTGGTTTGGTGCTAGTTCTCTCACTTACACTGACTTGCACACCACAGCCCACTCAAAATCCTAAACTCTAACTTGTTGACTTCGGCCCATAGCTCAAATAGGGTGGTTGGCTCCTCACTTTCATAAAAATACTAAACATAGTATTTTGCCACCCAACTATCCAATTTTGTTCAGAAATCATCTCAAATCATTTGAAATTACCCAAATTGCCTAAAAACTACCAAAATTTTTAAAATTACCAAAATACTCCCAAATTTATCAAAATAAAAAAAATACCCTCGGTGACTCAAACTTTTCCAATACCCTCAAAATCCTTTCAAAGGTATCTAAAACCATATTGGACACTTCAACTAAACCCAATTTTACCATTTTGACCATTCTGACCATTCTGACCATTCTGACCAAAAGCCCCAACTTGCCCCTAAAGGCCCAATTTCTCCAAATTCACCCCAAATATCCCCCTATTTCTTCCCAATTTTCCACAAATTCAATTATAAACTCAAATTCATCATTCTTATGATCACTTTAAACCTAATTCAAGCTTAATTGACCCATTATTTGAGCTTAATTTTGATTCAAACCAAAACACCCAAACCTGACCATATGACCCAATCTCACCCAATTGAACCCCATAACCCACTCAATTTCCTCAATTTCGATCCAAACTCTTCCTAACATTCCCTATAATCAAATTGATCCTTGAATTGGCGTTGATCAAGCCTCAATTCCACCCAATTTCAACCCAAATTCAAAATCCCCAAATTTGCCCCAATCTAAGCACATGCCAAATTCCACAAAATTGAGTGCCCTAACCCTAAAATTGGCACCCAATTGATGTTATAAACTCTTTATAACATTCCCATAGACCATTTTGAGCCATCAATTTGGACCAATCCCAACCCTAGTCTAGCCTAAACCGAAGTCAAATCCAACACCTCTGAATTGACTTAAAGACCAAATTTCTTCAAATTGAACTTCCAAATTAAGTCAAAACCACTCCAATTCTTCTCTAAAATCTCTTTGAAAATGATCTACTTAAAATTTAATCATCAATTGCACTCAATAGCATGGCTAGCCTAATCCAAACCCAACTTCAAGCCAACGTGACCCACATGAACCATTTCACCAAATTTAACTTAACAAAGCCAAATTGGACAACCAGAGACCATCACAACCACTATGTGCACCCTTTGGAACAAGATAAACTTGCTTGAACTATCCAAGGGAAGAAATGGAGCAATGTTACCCAAAATTAAGGGATTTCATCCCATTTTTTGTGTCTAAAGAAAAATATCTCCACCATCATGCCAAATCATTAAAGGTTAATCATAATTAACCCTCCCACTGGCTCACCTGACAACTTGATTACCTCCTCTACTCTGGCTAGCCATTCTAGTCACCAAAAAACCCCATCATAATTAACCCACCCACTGGGTCATAATTAACCCCAATTTCACCCATCCAAGCTGACTAATTCCAATTAGCTTCGACATTGTTCTGCCCTCCAAGTAAGCAATTAATTGAACCCAAATTGAAGCCCTGAGCTCCACCCCAAGCCCCTCCATTTAAGACACCTCTTCCATGGCCAATAAAAGAACTAATCAATTTCCTTGTGGAGACTCTATCCCATTGCTTCCAGACACTCTCCAAGAACTCCTAAGCTCATGCCCACCACTTTCACCCTCTGGATTCCTCTAAGAGAGCTCATGTCCACCACCTTTTTTCACAGCTCCACACTCCACCGAACTTCAATTAATTGTGCACACCCCATCACTTAAGTGAGAGAAGCTAATTCCCCACAAAAGCCCCATCTCAGAGAGCCTCTAAAATAGCTCTAGACCAACACTTAAAATTGAGCTTGATCAAAATCATACCTAGACAATTCACTAGGGCCCAAGACTTCATCTAGAGGTTTGTTGGACCCAATTGAAGCTCTCACAACCATCTAATTGAGGCATCCCCCTCAGTCAAAGATATAAAACTTCAACCCCAAACTAATATTCATCTGAATCTCCATACATATTTACTATGTTTCATAAAGTATAAGCCATATACATATACTCTTCTTGAGTAGATGAAGGTATAAGAACAAACACCATGCAATTTAGTTGAGTTTAGATGATGATGTTAATGTTTTAGTGTGAACGGATCTCGGGTTAACTCGTTTGGGGACGATGAACGAATGTCATCCGATCACGTGTTTATTCCATGAACAGTTGAGATCGCATTGGACGAACCTTTGGAATGAAAAAGCGGCCACATGGCAGCTGAGGTAGCTGGCGGCATCAAATGGTGGAGTGCCACGTGGAGCTTCAGAGACCCCTAGGATGACGCGGCGCCGTGTGTTTAAGTAGAAAAATATGGAAGTCAATCAATATTAAACAATTCATAAGTAATGGGTTTGAGTTAGGAAGATAATATTTCATTAATTTCTAGCCCATGAGTGATGACAATGTGATCATTCAATAAGAAAACATGTCATTTAAATCAAAATTCTACTAACTTATCATTTAACCTACTGTGATTGCTCAAAGTTTGGTAGTGACCTAGGTTTGACATTTAAACTCATTTGATTGGATTTATGAGATAACACGTTTGATGATTAACACCAATTTACACTACAAGCCCAATTTTAACTTTAGGAACTAAAACCCTTACTTAAATTTGCCTTAGGGGCACCCACCCACATAACTCTTAAATGAAGTATCAATTGATTAACTGAGTGTCCTAGCCTTGGGGTAAATAGAACATCAAGTTTCCTTGAGCAATGGGATAACCTTAGCTTAACCTTGGATGACTAATAAAATAATATGATAAGTTCAAAATAAAGTCAAAATATTTCAAAAAATCCTTAAAGTGGTTCAAGGTCAAGCCCCGAGCACTTTGAAATCTCTTGAATGTTTTGTAGGGCAAATTAAACATTCTATATTTTTTTCTAAATTTATCCATTAAGATCTTTTTGGACTCAATAAAGTCATAACTTGGGTGGTAGTGATACCTTCATCTACTCCTGCAATTTAAATTCCATATGATACTAACCGGTGTCGCTCTAATCGGTGTCGCTCTAATCAACTTTAATATTCCCCATAGCATTTACAAATTCATGACCTTAGGAAACACTTGATTTGACATCATGATTTGACTTATTACAAAACTTAAACTCGCTATGACGAGGAATTTGGAGCTAGCATTGTAGGCAGCAATGTCATCTTCAACATCAAAACATGTCTACACCAGCTAAACCATTCCTTAGAATTAAACAACTAAGCCATAGGATTTTGAGGTTGTTCACCTAGTGCGACATAAATCTGCAACTTATCTTTACGCCTTTGTATGACCCTGCTATACAATATAAGCCCTAACTTGATTTAGGATTTTGAGGTTGTCGTTCATCATGACATAAATCCATATATCTTCAAGGCTATTCATGTGATTGTTTTACAAGAATGTAAGCCCTAACTAAATAAAGTTGGCAAGATGAAACACCAATAGTTCTATTTTCTAAAATTGAACACAAAAAGTAGGATAGATAGGGAAGTCACCAAGGTTCTCCTCAAGATTTGTGACATCCTCTAGTTCTTCTTCCTTTGGATTCCAAAAGTAAAATGTTCTAAATTTAAATCATTCCCCTTTCACACATCTTTGTCCAATTTCATTGAAAATTCCTAATGCTTTGATTTTTTTGAAAATAATATCCCCTAATTTTTATCAGGAGTTTTCTTAGGCGACTGCGGTTGTCTAAGATGTAATTAACTATAAGGGCTTGCCTTTATAGGAAACTTTTCCTAACCCAACTTAATATAAACACTATTTAATATTTAATATTAAATATGGAAACTTATCAGCTAATAAAAAAAATAGTTTCGCAGACCAAACGAATGTCATATATTTTTTTGTTTGTTTGATCGAGCCTTACCCTCAAGTCTTGTCCTTATCATTCGTGGTAGATACATAGCTTGAGGTGTAGTGCTCTTTCATCTAAACTTTGAAAGATATGGAATCAGTTTTATTTCATATTTTCTTAAAAAAAACTATATATACATATGTAAATTTAAGTGTCATTATGAAACGGGCGACAAGATTCCAATTCGGGCGACCGACAGCTTCCAACGGGCAATTCTTTAACTAAATTGTGCTAATGAACCCTTACCTTTCTCCCTTTGGATTCCATAACAATTCTCCAAATTTGAGCCTTTCCTATTTGACACTCCTTGGTCCGATCTTTGAAAAGTCATACCCTTTAAAATACTTGAAGATCATGTTTTTTTATATATATTGAGAGTTTTCTTAGGTGACCTCAGTCATTTAAGATGTAATTAACTATAGGTGTTTTCTCTTATAAGAAACCTTAGAGCCCAACTTAATATAAACCTTATCTAATCCTATATATTAGATAGGTAAATTTGTGCGTTAATATAAAGGTTCGCAGACTGTCAGTCACCAGAATAGAAATCCCGTCACTCACTTGGGAGGAACATTTAATTTATATATATATATATATATATATATATTTAAGTATAGAAGAATATGAAATCAAACTGATACCATAGCTTTAAATGTTTAGATGAAAGATCACTACACCTCAAGCTATGTATCTATTTCGTAAGATAAACACAGGACTTGAGGGTGAAACTCGATCAAATAAACTAAGAAATATATGACATATGTTTGGTGTGAGAAACCATTTTATGTTGACCGACATGTTCCCTTATTTAAAGCAACAAATTAAATAGGATTTGTATTAAGTTGGGCTCATTAAAGTTTTCAATAAGGGTAAGCCCTTATTGTTAATTACATCTTAGATAACCAAAGTCACATAAAAAAACTCTCTATAAAAATCAGGGGATAATGCCTTTAAGGAGTTCAAAGGATAGGACACTTTTCAAAGAGATCAAAAAAAGAGGTGTGAAAGGAAAATGGACCAAATTTGGAATATTTTACTTTTGGAATCTAAAGAAAGAAGTGATAGACGATGTCACAGATTTTGAGGAGAACCTCGGTGTCTTTCTAAGCAATCCTACGATTTGGCTTCTATTTAGATGATAAATATTTAAGTATTTCATCCTGCCAATTTTATCAATTAGGGCTTACATTCATGTGAAACAATCGCACAAATAACCTAAAAGTTGTGAGGATTTAAGCTGTAAAGAACAACAACTTTGAAATCCTAAAATGAGTTAGGGCTTATATTGTATAGTAGGGCTATACAAAGTTCTAAAGGAAAAGTTAGGATTTATGTTAAACTAGGTGGAGAAACTTGAAATCCTATGGCTTGATTATTTAATCTTATGGAATGGTTTAGCTGGGGTAAACATATTTTGCTGTTGAAGATGGTCATGCTGCCCACAATGCCAGCTCCAAGCTGCTTGTCATAGCAAGTTTAAGTTTTCTAATGTGTCAAGTCTTTATGTCAAATTAAATGTTCCATAAGGTTATGGTTATTTAAATATTATGGGGGATGTTAAAGTTGATTAGAACGACACCGGTTAGGATCCCACGGTTCTCTCATTTTGGTACCACTATTTTCTTTCAAATTCACTTAGTCTAAATGAATTTACTAATCTCAACTTAATGAATTCCATACTTTCATTTAGACCATAAGAAATCTTGTTAGCAACCGTAGGTTACCTCCTCCAAGGGATTCCCGATCATCCGATAAAGACGTTTTAGTTTAGCTGTAATTTTTGTTTTGTTTGTTTGTGATTAAATTTTGAGTAGTTTTATATTTTAATTATTGTGGTGGTGAGTTTTACCTTTTTTTAATCACTTAATTTTGTTTTGGTTTCAGTTGTGTGGCCATCATAAAAGTTTCAATTTTAACATACAGGGTGACTTTGTTGTTCAACATACAAGTTTATGGGCAAGAAACAAGAGGTGCAAATAAATATAAGTAAATTTTAATGCAATAACTTAAAAGTGTACCTACTGATTCTTCCTGTTCCTCCACCTGAATGGTCAGTATTTGCAAAGCGTATGTACAATTTTGTGGGAAAAGCAGAGAACATGGGTTTGAGGTGTGTCTACCAGATGCTATGTCATACCCTGGCGGGTACAATTTGTTCATCTCTGGAGATGATTCCATTAAGCAAATCATACTAATTCCAAGTTTTCTCTAAGATTCTTAAAACATTATGAAAATTCTTGGGAATTACCTTAGACATTTCATAGTCCCTCGAATCGTCTCGAGTTAATTTATGGTCTTATTATATTTGTTATGTGGTTCACCCAGTTCATACCCTTATGCTCAGTGAACTTTAATGTTTTGATTATCCCTTTAAGTGGTGTAATTATCACTTGATGTTTCACTTACGAATTATACGGGTGAAGGCCTTTAGGGGCAATTTGGCTTAATTAAGGGACTTAGCCGGTTGGATTTTAAAGAAGGGCTTGTAGTATTTTAAAGATATTTCAAACTATTTATAGTTCATTTTCTAAACCTCATTAGACAAGATTTCGATCAACCCTAATACACTACTAAGCCCTTCAAACTTAATAGGTAGATTTGTAATTTTTAGAAAATTTTGAATATTTATAATTTTAATCCTTATCAAGAATCAAACATCATTTTAAAATGATTGATTCGGGTTTTAAGTTACTGCGTTATGATCTTCCAAAGTGAAACCCCTTACCATTTAATCTTCTTATTTAATTATTCCTTCAAATTTCATCAATTTAAAAAGTTACAAATTTATCCTTAATGAGATCAGAGAGAGATTGATTGCTACAATTTATCCCTTTCATGTTTCAATCATCAAAACATATCAGTTAAGATCATTTAGTACCTATTTTTCTCTTTGGCTAGGCCTAAATATTAATTAAGGCTTAAATTCCAAAATTACTCTTTTGCCCATAAGGCCTTAACATCTCATAATTCATTAAATCAAGCACAAATGACTTTAAAATTTTTTATGTTACCCCACTAATGGATTAATTAAAACAATAAGGGAGAAAATGTGTTTTTTCTGGATTTATTTAATTTTATAATTATTTCAATGCAAAAATAAGGGATTTTCAATGAAAATTTATTAACACTTATGACTTTAAAAAAATTATTGGAGGTTCATCTAAGTCAGAGGACCACTTGGACCAACTCTCAAGATTTTTAGAGGTTCAATTTAATTATTATAAGTATTTGTTTTTTTTGAGTATTAATTAAATATAAAACATTATTTAAATTGAAAATTAAGTTTTATATTTTTCTTAAATCTCTCTGAGTTCAAAGAACCCAAGGAGACAAAGTTCATATTTTTCTAATTTATATTGTGATTATTAGAATTATTTTAATGAGAAATTAAAGAAAATTCATTTTGAAGCCTTCATAATTTAATATCTTGACTTAGAAAATTCGGAAAATTTATTTAATTGGCCCAAGTGACTAGGATGCCAAATGTGACATATTGGTGTGTTTATACAATTTTGCAAATTTTATGATTTTTTTATTAATTTTAAATTATTTAAATGCTTAAAAATAGCTTAAAAATGTATCATTTATTTTAATTATACCTTTATTTTATTGGTTCCTCTAGTCAGAATGAGCTCCCAAAACCAATTTGGTGAATTTTTGGGTTGTATTTTAATTAATATAATTATTTTTAGTGCAAAAAATGCCTTTTCAATTAATTAATTCATTTTAATGGTGAAATTAATTCCAATTGACTTGAAATTTTTTGGGAGAGCTCCTCTGATGTTAAATTACAGTGGAGAATGATTTTTTATGTCATTTACATTTATATTTACTCCAATTTAATTTATATCATTTTTAAGGGTTAGTGATAATTAGGATTATTTTTAATGACTTAAACCAAGTTTATATTTTCCCTATGGTCCTCTCACCACAGTGAATCTACCAAAACAAGTTTTGTATTTTTTTGATTAATATTTTAATTATTATAATAATTTTTTCAAAATATGCATGACACACTTGAAAAAAAGAGATCTCTGCCTAAAGATCTCCCCTGACCTTGGAAATATTAGGGATGATTCCTCATGATAGAGAGAACTAAAGCCCCAAAAAAAATTCATGGAGAATCAAAATAAAAATACACCATTTAATTAATTAAAAATCATACATCCATCAAACAAACATGAAACCATTTCCACATTTTTCTCCTTTGTTCACTGAGAAAGATGATAATTTTATTTTAGTTTTATGATTTTTTTACAATAGGATATGGATTTTTAAAGTTCCGGCCATTAAATTAAGAAAATCCCTATTTTCCTATTTAAACCATACGACACCATGCAATCATCGGCATTTCCGAACATTCCACGCGACATCTTCTGGTTTGGCGCCGCCATCTGAGTTAGCTGCCACATGTCCTGTTGTCCCGTTCCATCCATCCATCTGGCATAATCTCATCCATTTGTCCAATACACGCGGAAACATATGGCATCCACACATCATCCCCAAATCCCTAGCCTGAGAACAATCCAACTTCAAACCTTAATATCTCTCTCAATACTTAATTAAATGAAGTGAAGTTTGTTCCTATCAACTCGTCTCGACTAGGAGAACATATTCATATAGTTAATCAAGCCTTAAACCAAGTCTATAAACATGGAGAATTAAAATAGGCTCGGTTTAAGGGGAAAGTTCAATACCATTGGACAAGTGGTGTGGCCTTGATTGGGTGATTCCAAAAGCTTGAGTTGATTCGAGAGAGCTCTTAGATGAAGCCTAAGGCTGTGGTGAAGTGCCTAGGTATGAAATCGACCACGGCTGATTTTGCGTGTTGATGACAAAGTTTACCTTTGGGTGGTCTAATGATGGGGATTTTATGGGGGATCTCCTTCTCTTACTCATGGGATGGTGTGGGTGCAATTAATTAGACTTTGGTGGAGTCTAGAGGGATGTACTCCTTTAGGCTTGATTTTGAGCTCGAGCTCCAAAATTGAGCTCAACCAGTGGATTTGAGGGCTTGAGGATGGTTGGATTGAAGTTAATGGGTCTTGAATAACCTCTAGGAACAAGATGACAGAGTCTCCCCAAAGAATTTTAAGCTCTCCCCCATGATCGTGGAGGGTGAATTTAATTAGAGGGGGAAGTAGAGGCCATGACTTGCTTAGGTGGAGGGAAGAAAAGAGAAACCACCAAATTGGATTAAGCCAATTTGAGTTTCAGCCTATGAGGGGATCTTTGATTTGAATTTTCCGGCAGACAAGGTAGTCGTCCGGCCAGGGAGGGGTCACTATCTAGCTCAAGGAGGTCAGGGTTATGTCATGGTGTAATCAATTAGGGTTGGCCATGTGTAAAGGTTTTGGATTAAAGAGGAATTGGGGAAGGGTCATTTTGGGTCAATGTGGGTCAAAAAATGATTTGGGGTTGGGTTCACCCATCAAGGAAGGTTTGGGCTGAAGAGGAGATCATTTGGCTTAGCATAAATAGTGAGGAGGAGTCTCCATCCAAGGGATTTGGCTAAGCATGGGTTAGAGTGTGTCATTAAAAGCTGTTAAAACCTTTTTAAGGAGGCTTGAAAGTGGCTTATCGTCTGCTATTAATATCTTGGTGAGGTGGTGACCAGAGGAAAATATGTTGAGATTTTCATAACTATTTTATATTATTTTTGATGTTATTTCACTTTAAAGAAAGGTATTTTTGATGTTTTATTGCAAGAATGATGAATTAGGGTCATTAGAGCAAAAAGATGCAAAAAGGAGCAAATTTGGAGCAAAAAGGACCAAAATGTGAAGAATTGAACTAGGGCGCCGACTGCGCCATCGACCCCGCCGACGACGAGATTTTCCCGAGACTCCAGTATTAGTTCATTAAGAAGGACGAACAAGAGGGCGCCCGCCGACGGCGAGCTCGGCGGTTATGCTCAATCAGGCTTTAGATAAAGCCAAATTTTGAAGGGATGCTTAGGCAACTCTTAGGAAAGCTCATCCATAACTTTAAAAGAATATTTTGGCCGAAAATTAGAAAGGTCCTGGATGTTAGAAAGGCCCTGAAGTGGGAGGAGACTCAAATTTGAAGAGTGAAGCAAGTGTAGAGAGTCTAAATTGTGAGGAATTCTTTCAGAGATTGTAAGAGTGGAGGTAAAGTGAGAGATTTCTTCCTCCTTGCTGCTTTGAAGAGGAATTTTGTGTGTTGTAAGGAAAGGAAGAGATTCAGAGGAACTTCGAGGAGTTTTCTTGGGGAGAAATTAGAGATAAGTTATTTATTTGTTGTAGTTAGTATGACTTTGATTTTATTATGAATTTCGAGTTTTGTTGTGTTTTCCCCACGAGATCTGAGTAGTTTTCTCTGTCTTTCTCCTTGTCTCGAGATTTGGGAAATGGTGATTTGAATTGGTGATGCCATGAAAATGTTTA
>NW_018250664.1:2642-4640 GCF_001263595.1 Phalaenopsis equestris | reverse complement strand
GAATTGGAGATTTTAGAGTGACAGACTAAAATCCTCAATTCAGTCCTATCATTTGGGTGCTGAAGTGCAGATGTTAGCACTCAGGTGAGGGGAAAGTGGGAGCTCCGAAGTGAGAGCCGTTATCCTCCTAGCCTCATCGCAGATTCAGTAAATAAGCATAGGATTAGTCAATGTTCTTTATGTCTGGACCAAAGGGTAAAGAATAGATACGCTCCTATTTGGCACAATATAATTTGAACTGATTAACTTTATCCATTCACTATAATTTCTTGACAAGGAGAAGGATGCTTTCTTATATATTAAATATCACATTTAAACATTCATTAGTATCATTAGTTATTTAATAGTTATTAAAATTACGTAATTATTTCAATTGCCTATTAGTGACAGATAAGCAACTTGAACTTTGTTGTTGTGATTAAAGTATTGCTTTTCTAAAATCTTAGTTCGTAGTTCTAAACTTACTCCCTGTGAGATCGATATTTATGACTCCATTAGAGCCCTATATTACTTGAACGATACGTATACTTGCACTGATAAGTGTGACTTTACAATTATTGAATATTCGTTTCGTCCATATTTATCGAATCTATGACTATTATTAAGGATTTGGTACAGTTGCTGAGGAAGTATAACTTTTAGCAGTAGTATTAAATTCTTAAATTTTTAAGCATATATAAAGTCGCGGTCAAGTTTTTGGCGCCATTGCCGGGGAGTGAGTAAAATCACAGATTGAGTAACGGACAAATTAGGATTATTAGAAAATTTTTACTTAAATTGTAACTTTTTTTTATATTTAGTTAATTATATTACTGTGTGCTGATTTCAAATTGTATGCATAAATTTGGACCTGAAAATCTTATACCCTACGATTCAGAATTAGAACGCACTGTTAGAAAGATTAGAAGATTGAGAAGGGAACCTAGAAATTTGATACAATGGAGAACAACATGAACAATCAAGGAATAGAGAATGAACTTCAACCTAGACCCCTACGAGATTATACAAATCCTACAGCATATGAAATTCACTTATCTATCCAAAATCCTGATGTAGCTGCTAATTCATTTGGGCTTAAACCTGCTATTATCTAAATGGAACAAAGCAATCAATTCGTAGTTACACTAAATGAAGATCCTAACTAACACCTCGCTAGCTTTTAGAATTGTGTGCTACTTTTCAATATGACAGAGTCTCAAATGATGTTGTTAGACTTAGACTTTTTCCTTTTTCACTGAGGGATAAGGCTAAGATGTGGTTAAATTTGTTAGCACTAGGATCTATTAGAACTTTGGGAGAACATTCATAGAAATTTCTGTCTAAATATTTCCCTCCATCCAGAACTGCAAAAGTTAGAGATGACATAACATCATTCTGTCAGATTGATGGAGAGTCAATATATGCAGCTTGGGAGAGATTTAAAGAACTTCTTAAGAAATGCCCTCATCATTCGTTACCAGATTGGTTGATAATTCAAACTTTTTATAATGGATTAGTGGGATCTCTTAGATCGATTATAGATACTGCGACTGGTGTTTAGTTAATGTCAAAAAATTTTGATGAGACTTATTCATTAATAATAGAGATGGCTACCAACAATTATCAATGGGCCTTTGAACGGGTAAATCTTAAAAGAGTAGTTAGTATCCATGATTCTGATGTAATATCTATGTTAGCTTTGCAGATTACTGCAATATCAAAGAAATTAGATCATTATGGGATGAATTATTCTCCAATAGCTCCTATGATGGAAGACAATTCATCTGGGTAATTTTTGGATGTTCAACCTTCATATGAGACTTTAAATGCTATTAATAGACCCAACAACCATTATTCGAACTATTATAACCCAGGTTGGAAGATTCATCCAAATTTTAATTGGAATAACAATTCTTCTACAAATCAACAATGGGCAAACAACCCAGTGAACCCATTAGGAAATTCATCCAACCAAGGAAATGTTAACTATAGACCTTCTTATCCCCCAGGATTTAACAG
>NW_018250664.1:0-2362 GCF_001263595.1 Phalaenopsis equestris | reverse complement strand
TATTTATGAAGTGGAAAAGAATTGGAGACAAGAGTGCAAAAATAAATAGAAACTAAAAAAGAGAAAGTGGATACCGAAAAAGAAAAGGATCATAAAAACCCAGACTTAGAGTATCCATTTACACCAATGAAAATTACTGTGGAGAAACCTCCACCACCGTTTCCTCAGAGATTGAAGCAACACAAACAGAATAAACAATTTTCCAAATTTTTAGAAATTCTTAAAAAATTAATGGTAAATATTCCCTTTGTAGAGGCTTTAGAGCAATTGCCCAATTATGTGAAATTTATGAAAGATATTCTGAACAAGAAAAAGAAGTTCACGGATAACAAAACTGTTGCACTTAGCGAAGAGTGTAGTGCAATAATTCAGAAAAAGCTTCCTGAAAAATTAAAAGATTCTGGCAGTTTCATTATACCATGTGCTATTGGTGAAAAATTGTATGGAAGAGCTTTATGCGATTTTGGAGCTAGCATTAATTTTATGCCTCTATCAATTCTTAAGAGATTAGGATTAGGAGAAGTCTCAGCTACTTCTGTAACCCTACAGTTAGCAGATCGTTCAGTTACATATCCTAAGGGAGTTATAGAAGATGTGTTAGTAAAAGTGGATAAATTTATTTGTACTGTGGATTTCATTATTTTAGATATAGAGAAAGATAAATAAATACTTATCATTTTAGGGAGACCATTTTTAGCTACTTGAAAAGCTATGATAGATGTTCAAAAAGCAGAATTAACTATGAGAGTTAATGATTAAGAAGTGACCTTTAACATTGCAAAATATATGAAATACCCTACTGCTGAAAGAGATAATGAATGTTTCCGCATGGACATTAGTGAACATCTATTCAAAGAACATTTTAAAGAACATTTTGAAGAAAAAGAACAATTTAAAGATAGTGATGAAGTTATTCTGGATGAATTAGAAAATGAAGAATTAGATTATATTCAGGAAAGATTTGAGATGATGGATATTACGGAAAATGCTGATAAGAATCTATATCTGTCAATTATAAAACCACCAGAACTTGAGTTGAAAGTATTACCTAGCCACTTGAAGTATGTGTTGTTGGGGGACTCATCTACATTACTAGTTATTATATCTTCAGAATTAAATGATTTGTAAGAGCAAAGACTGTTAGATACATTGAAAAGATATAAGAAAGCTTTTGGTTGGACCTTAGCTGAAATTTAGGGAATCAGTTCTTCAATCTATATGCATAGAATTATATTAGATGAACAATATAAACAAAGAGGTTATCCACAAAGGAGATTAAATCCAATAATGAAAGAAGTAGTTAAGACACTGGAATTATATATCTTATTTCAGATAGTGCATGGGTAAGTCCAATTCATTGTGTTCCTAAGAAAGGAGGAGTGATTGTTGAGACAAAAGAAAATAATGAATTAACACCTATCAGATAAGTTACTGGGTGACGTATTTGCATTGATTATAGAAAATTAAACACTGCCACCAGGAAAGATCACTTCCCTTTACCCTTTTTAGACCAAATAGAAGATAGACTTGCTGGGCACAAATATTTTTGTTTTTTAGATGGATATACCAGTTACCATCAAATTCCTATTGCATCTGAGGATCAGAAAAAGAAAACATTTACTAGTCCTTTAAGAACTTTTGCTTTTTGAATAATGCCTTTTGGATTATGTAATGCACCTGCAATATTCCAGAGATGTATGATGTCCATATTTAGTAACTTAATTGATGATGGATTGGAAGTATTTATGGATGATTTCTCTGTAAGCAGACCCTGTAAAAATTCCAAAATTGATGTGTGATGCTAGTGATTATGCTATTGGAGCTGTCCTTGGACAAAAGTATGAAAAGATTTTTAAAGTTATATACTACGCTAGTAAAACTCCTAATGATGGACAACTTAATTATACTGTTACTTTGCTATTGGTGAAAAATTGTATGGAAGAGCTTTATGCGATTTTGGAGCTAGCATTAATTTTATGCCTCTATCAATTCTTAAGAGATTAGGATTAGGAGAAGTCTCAGCTACTTCTGTAACCCTACAGTTAGCAGATCGTTCAGTTACATATCCTAAGGGAGTTATAGAAGATGTGTTAGTAAAAGTGGATAAATTTATTTGTACTGTGGATTTCATTATTTTAGATATAGAGAAAGATAAATAAATACTTATCATTTTAGGGAGACCATTTTTAGCTACTTGAAAAGCTATGATAGATGTTCAAAAAGCAGAATTAACTATGAGAGTTAATGATTAAGAAGTGACCTTTAACATTGCAAAATATATGAAATACCCTACTGCTGAAAGAGATAATGAATGTTTCCGCATGGACATTAGTGAACATCTATTCAAAGAACATTTTAAAGA
>NW_018250663.1:55643-93064 GCF_001263595.1 Phalaenopsis equestris | reverse complement strand
TTAGGATGTCCATACTGGAATTTTCCTATTAAAGTAAATTTGATAGATGCATTAAGATCTTGAATCTCCTGTGTAGAGAAAAGGATGACAGGTTCCCCCTCCTTCATCCCTAAGGGATTGACATAAGGGCAAACTCCCCTCCCTACAGTAACATCATGTAGGTTTTGTGGAAACACTAAGTGCTCAAATGACTTAGGAACCTCAATCCCACTTCTAACTACATCAACAAATTTAGCCTTTGTCCATTGGCCATTGGTTTCAACATCAATGAGACAAGCCATTGATAAAAACCAAAATAGAAACCAAGAAATAGCAAGCTAACAAACCAGCTTGTGAGAGAAAATCAAGAAAAGGAAAACCAGAAACACTAAGGCTCCAAACCAGCTAGTGAACAGAAAGCCAGTCAATAGTCAACAGAAAATCAGACAAAAGGGCCAAAAATCAATCCACCAAGCTAAGAAAGCAATGGAACAATAACCTGTTCAACAAGCTTATCAAGCTAGCAATGGAACAGTGACAAGTATTCAAAAAATTGTTGCCCGGGAAAGTCCCAAGCAAAAAGGAACACCCAAACTTCACTCCGAGCCAAAAAAAACTTCTTGAGGCAGAAACAAGCTCCTCCACCAAGCTCCACGGCGCCTCCAGGAAGAGCCATCAGAGCCGAAACCTTAGCAGAGCAAAACTTGTTCCAGCCGCCATTATATATATATATATATATATATATATATATAATCAGGATGACGGCGGAGTAAAGGATAGAATTGCTATAAAAAAGAACTTAATCTCCTCTCAGCCCCCCCAACTGGTGGTGAATTGGGGTCATACAATCTGGAATAAATTTCTCACTCCCTCCATGTAATTTTTTATATGGAGACTTTTCTTAAAATTGATTCCCACTGATGACATGTTGAAATTGAAGGGTCTGAGAGGTCCCTCAAGATGCTTTTTTTGCCTGTCCAATGATGAAACAATTACCCACCTTTTCTTTGCCTGCCCCTGGGTACAGGATGTTTGGTCTATTGTGAATGGCAAGCTTAATGTCCCAACTATGAATCTAACATGGGAGGTGTTTTATAATTGCTGGTCTGATTGGAGGGGAATCAATCTTCAAGACATCCCCAACATTGTGGCTTGGTTTTTTTGGATGGCTAGAAACCAATTGAACCAAGATAATTCCCATTTAGATCCTATGAAGGTAGGTCTAAATTGTATTTTTTTTATACAAAAACTAAATAAATTTAAAAAGTTTGAAGTTGTGTTGGAGCTAAGCCCACCTTTTAATCCATCCATTACCAAAGTCTTGAAAATCTGCTGGACTCTTCCAAAGCTTGGATGGACAAAAGTTAACACTGATGGTAGCTACAAATCTCAGTCTGCTGGAATTGGTGGTGTCTTCAGGAATCATGAGGGGAGGTACATCTTGTTTTTTCAATCTCCCATTAAAGCCTTGGATCCCCTTAAAGCTGAATGTCAAGTTATTTTTTTGGCCCTCAACTTAGCCAGATCTTGCCATTTCAACCAGCTATGGGTTGAATCTGACTCCTTGATGTTTATTAACATTATCAATGGTTCTTATGATACCCCATGGAATTTAATCAGCTGGATTTTTGGAATTCATCAGTTGCTTAAGTATTATTCTATCAAGTTCTCCCACATCCACAAAGAAGGGAATAGACCCTCCAATTGGCTGGCTAGAAGGAGTCTCTATACTGAAGAACCTTTGGTGAGCAGAAGGTTTCCTCCACCACTGGATTTCCTATTATCCAGTGATCTACTACCCCTCCCATATATCAGATAACTCTTTTTTGTTGTTTTGAGAGGTTGCCTTCTTCTCTTTAGGCCCTCTTTCCTTTTTCACTTCCTTTTGTATTTAGTTTTCTTTCTTTCATTAATGAATTGGAGCTTTGCTCCTTACCAAAAAACATATATAATCAGGATGACGACTTATTTTCCCTGTGCTCTGCTACGGTTTCTCTAAAATGGATGATTGCTTCCAAGGGTGGAGAGTTGGTTATGGTTTTCTTTGGATATTCTCTACTGGTCTAGTGTGTTTGGAGTGTTTGTCACACTCTCTCCTAGTTTTGCTAAGATTTCTCCTCTTCCTGGGCTATTGGTGCTTCAAATTTTGCTGTTCCTTTGATTTGTGGCCTCTGTTGGAAGCTTCTGTTGTGGAGCTTTGTTTTGCTGTCTTTTGGTCTTGGTATTTATACTTGGTGTGCTTTGAAGTTCTGAATTTATTCCTCTTGACTTTGTTGCCTTTTTCTGTTTTCTGGGTGTTTGAAGGTTTTAATCCCCTTTTCTTTTAGACTGTTGGCTCTTGTCTTTTACTTTTCTCGGGCTCCCTGATGGCTGATCCAAATGCATTGGATTTGGCAACAAATATCCAGTGGTCTGAAGCCACTTTTGAAGATATTGTGGGAAAGGCTTTTGAAATTATTAAAAATTATGATGATTTAGTCTTTCCTCATGCTTACTGCTGACCCCTTGTTTAAACCTATAGTCAGGAAATGGGGGAAAATGACTGTCTTTTACTCTGAAGAAGACATCCATGGGCTTGCTGACAACTAAAAATTCACTCTCGTAGGGAAATTTAATTGGGTCATCCCAAGATGGAATATATCAGGAAGTTCTTTGATAGTTTGAAATTTAATGGGGCTTGGAGAGTAGGTTTATTGGATGGTAGACTTATTCTAATAAACCTATCCAGAGATGATGACTATGCTAGGATGTTTTCCAAACAATCCATACTTAATATAGGGGACTGCCATGAAGTTTCTTAAGTGGACACCAGTTTTTGATCCAAGAAAAGAATTACTTAATGTTCCCATATGGTTTAAGTTGCCTGGACTTAAACAACATTTCTTCAATCATAAAGTGTTGTTTAATATAGGTTTATATTTAGGGATACCTATCAAGCTTGATGTGCCCACATTTAATCTTTCCAGACTATCTGTGACAAGGATATTGGTTGAAAGGGACATTACTCTACCTACTTTGGAGGAGATTTGGCCAGGTACTGAACATAATGGATATTGACAGAAGATTATTGCTGAACAAAGACCCTACTGCTGTCACCATTGTAAAATGTTTGGACATACTGATAATAGGTGCTTCAGACTTCATCCAAACATGAGGAGAAGATAGGAGGCCACAGAGGAAAGGGTAGATAGAAGGAATTTGCTCCACATAGTGACCAGCATGAAGATATTGAACCCTTTAGAGTTGCTGAGGTTGTGGTTTCAGATTCCACCCCACAGGATGTGAGGGAGGGGTTGGAAACTACTATTTGGGCTCTTGTGCTTGTTGCTCAAGGTCTGGCTGCTCAACACACTCATTCTAATGTTGGGGGAATGATCCCTATTTTTATAATCGTTATGAAGTAATAATGGAATTTCTATTTAAGCCCCAAATATCGATCTCATGGGGAAGATGTAAATTAACAATGATAAAATTTATCAAGAAATTTACAGAAAATCAAACGAAATCACTGTCGCTAATTTTGAATGTTGAGATATTAACCAACCTAAATTACTTAACTATTAGCTAAATTACTTAACTATTAGCAAAACTGAAATGCAAATTTTTAATAATAACTACTAATCTACTAACTATATTTAGGTATGAAGGTTTCTTATGTGAAACAACATTCTTCCCACTACAATGAAATTCTGGTGAAATGAGATGAGATAAATGTTTATAACATATATTGTGCCAAATAGGAGCAATTTTAATTCTCTACCTTGATACAGTGCATAGAAAATCCTTGGTTAATCTTAGGTTTAGTCCATAAATCCGTGGCTAGGCTATGAGGATACCGGCTCCCAGTCCAGAGCTCCCACTACTTCCCTTCACCTGAACTGAAGGTTAACTCTCGCTTTAGCTTTTAAACACTAAGACCAAATTTGGGATTTTAGTTTGTCACCCTAAAGATGCTCTAATTCTACACCCAACAAAGAACATTTTTCTATTTATTTGCACTTAATTTCATGAACGAATTTCTCCTTCATGAAATCAAATGTGATCCTCACTCTGTTATAGAACATATACTCCATTTCTCGGATCATATGTTTCACAACATGTTTTAACAAATTAATTGGCCAAATTGAAAAGTAAATTAAGTTCAATTGAAAAATCATCACAATTTATTTTATACTTTAATTATGACACATTCATATTATCTCTTCATTTCTTTAGATCTCAGAGTAAGGGGAAAGATAGTGGAAATTAGTCAAACTTCATGAAAAAGATATGACAAAACATAAATTTCATATATAAAAGAAAGTTCATACAACACTAAATAAATAAACAAACTTATCTGGAATTCTTTCTCAAATAAAATCCTTTATACCCTTTCTTTAGAACTGCAAGAAGAAGAACTCTCTCACTTTTCTCCTTCTCCAACACTCTTACATAAAGTTTTATACTAAATCTCACCACAAAAACTCTAAACTGTTAAAGAAAAATTACTTAATTCACACCAATATGTGGTGGAATGAAGATGAATTATGGAAATGTAGTGTGGTTGAATGTTGTAGAACGAAAAATGAATGTAGAGGAGCCCCTTTTCTGATGAAATTCAGCCCCAAATAAAGCATAAAGTCAGTTCTCCAAGAGGTGCCTCCAAAAACTCTTTAAGAACCATCCAAATATATTGCACCTTCTAAGAATGGGGTCTGAACTGCCTTTTGCGCCGTCGGCGCTAGTCTGACGCTCAGTAAAAGTCCTCCGGCTTTTGGTTGTTCTGCATCATCGGCACTAACCTTGGCGCTCCTAGCGATGAGTATTTCCTCAAAAATGTCATTTCGACTCCAAATTTCATCATTTTTGCTTCCTTTTTCCTTTAAGCCCTAAAAATCAACGACCTACAAGAAAACATCAAAATACCTTCCTTTAAAGTGCAATATCACTAAAAATAGGTATAAAATATGGGTCTAAAAATGCATATATTTTCAGTGTATCAGGGAACATTTAGAACTAATGAAATCGCTATGGATAGGGCTCAACCTAATGCTGAGACTGTGCTTAGTGTAGTGATTATTACAAATCAGGAGATGGTTACCCAACTTATTTTGGAGGTGTCTCAGGAAAATGATGGAGAAGCTCAATAGGGAGGTTCTCTGGATGATAACTTAATCAAACATATGAATGTGGCCTTAGAAGAAAACTGGCAAATCCAAAAATCTAGAAAGAAAAATAAAACTGTGCAGGAATTAAAGAATTTGGTCTTCAATCCTCCCACAGTGGGGGAGGGTACTTCTCAACAAGCTCTTATTGAGGTTAGAACTAGAAGGAGGGGGAAATCCACTTCCTTTGGATGATGAAATTTCTTTGTTGGAATGTTAGGGGATTGGCTCATCCCAGATCCCTTAATAGAATTCTTGTTCTTAATAGGATGCATAAATTTTGGATTATTGCTATTATGAAACCCTTGGTTTCTAAACATCTTCAAAGATTTACCAAAAAGTTTTGTGGTTTTCAGTTTTTCACCAGTATGAGTAATAAAATCTGGTTGTTATGTAGAAATGAAATTAATTGTTCTGTCGTCAGGGACAGTGAGCAGTTTCTTCATTTGAGATTTTATTTAGGGTAATTTAGTGGCCTGACCACTTTTATTTATGTAGGATACTCAACAATGGCTAGACATCATTTGTGGAGTCAGTCGCTGGATATCAACAGTAATCATAGCACTTTTTAGCTAGTGGGGGGAGATTTTAACTTTGTGGCATCTCCTAATGAAAAGAAAGAAGGTAGATTACCTAATTTGTATCTTGTCAACTATTTCAATGAAAATATTCAGAGGGAAGGTCTGTTTGATTTGGGGTTTCTTGGACCCAAATATACTTGGAGAAGAGGAAATGTATGGGAAAGACTAGATAGAGTTCTAGTCAATGATGCTTGGATGAAAGAGTTCCTTCAAACTTCTGTGCAACATTTGACAATGAGTGGTTCAGATCATAGACCTCTCTTGATTACAATTGTTGCCTCCCCTACTAAGAGCAGGTCTTTACACAATGATTTTCTCGATCAAGTTTCACTTGCTTGGAAGGACTGCAACCATAAGAATCCTTAGATCAAGCTCTAGATGTTACATAAGAAGATGGGTAAACAGTTGTCACAATGGAATTGGAGTGTTTTTGGGGATGTTAATGCCAGGGTCAAGGAAGCTGAAGATTCTGTGATTAAGTGGGAGCAATTACTTGAATTGAATCAGAAGGTTAGTGTTGAATTGTTTCCAGCTAATGAGGATTTATTGGAGGCCATATCAATGCAAGAGGAATTCTATGCTCAGAAAGTAGCTAAGGTTAAATTCTGTGGGGGGGGGGACGGAAACTCTGAATTTTTCTATGCTTGTATTATTTATAGGAGAAGGTGTAATACTATTCATAAGATTCTTGATCATACTGGTATTTGGATTGATAGTACTGATGCGATTGCTTCTAATGCTATGAACTATTTTATGGAGCTTTTAAATCAGCCTCAGATGGGTAAGCTTCCTATTCAGCAAAATGTTTTTGGGAAGGAAGTGGAATACACAAAAAAGTTGGATCTAACTGCTGTTCCTGATGAGAAGGAGATTTGGGAGGTTTTATCTTCAATTGATAATTCTAAAGTGGCTGGTCCTGATGGTTTTACAGCTTATTTCTATAAGAAAGCTTGGCATATTATTAAGGAAGATATCATTGTGGCTATTCAAAGCTTCTTTTGGGGAATTGGTCTTTCTAAGTATTTTACCTCTTCAACCATAACTTTAATTCCAAAGGATAAAACTAAGTTTAAATGAGAACGTTTTAGACCTATCAGCTTGACTTCTGTACTTTCTAAAGTCATCAATAAGATTATTGCAAATAAATTACAACCCTATCTTAATCAGCTTATCAATGTGAATCAAAGTGCATTTGTTCAAGGGAAAAGTATAGTAAATAATGTCTTATTAGCTCAGGAGCTGGTTTTGGACCTGGATAGACAGTGTAGAGGGGGAAAAGCTATCTTCAAATTGGACATTAAGAAGGCCTATTATACTATTAGTTGGGATTTTATTCGGGATGTTCTCACTACTAGAGGATTCTCTCCTTCTTTCAATTCTCTTATTGGTAGATGACTATCAAATAATTATCAATCTATTTTTATCAGTGGTTGTTCCCATGGTTTCTTCAGTCCTTCCAGAGGTATCAAGTAAGGTGACTCACTATCTCCATCAATTTTTATTCTAGCTTTTGATTACTTATCTAGAATGCTAAATGAGGTAGTTATTAAGGCTCCACACTCTCTATATAGCCACAGGTCCAATTTTATTATTAATCACCTTGCCTTTGCTGATGATATTATTGTTTTCTCTAAAGCAACTAAGCCTGCTATAAGATCTATTCTCAAATGTTTAAATCAGTTTCAAAGGTGCTCTGGTATGATCTTGAATACTAAGAAATGTGTGGCTGTGTTCATTCACAAAATTAAACCTGCTATCAGACATTGGTTTTCTGAAACTACTGGATTTAGTGTCAACAAACTTCCTCTAAAATACCTGAGTGCAATCCTAGTAAAGGGCAAAATTAAACAAATGCAGTTTGATCATATTGTGGAGAACATCCAGGATAAACTACAATGCTGGGTGAACTCTTATCTATCTAATGGGGGTAGAGTAACATTACTGAAAAGTGTTCTTTCAACTATTCTTGCTTATTTTTACAGATGGCAGTGATGAAGAAGTCAATACAAAAGAGCTTTGATAGGATATTTAACCATTTCTTGTGGTCTGGACAAAGCAAACAAATGCATTAAACCAATTGGAATAAGGATTGTAAGGCCACAAAGGTTGGTGGCCTGGGATTCAAATGTTTTTCTCATCTTATACATATTAATTTATCTACACTTTGGATAAAATTAAGAGCTCAAGCTTCTCTCTGGTCTGTCTTTATAATGGGCAAGTATTGTAAACACAGCCATCCAACTCAGGTTCAAAGGAAATTGGGTGATTCTACTATGTGGGCCAAGATGCTGAAGGTAATGACTGAGGCTGAAAGTTTATTTATTTGGGAAGTGGAGGAAGGTAAAATCATCTTTTGGTTGGATAATTGGACTCTGGATGGGAGATTAGACCATGGTACCTCAAATAATTTAGATGATTTTATTCAAGTGGCTGATCTTTGGGTGAATGGGGGTTGGAATCTTGAAGCTCTTCAAAATGTATGTGAACCTTCTCAGATTGCTAGTATTCAGAAAAATTCCATAGATCCATCTAAAAAGGATATAGTGGTAAAAAAGGGTCATTCACAATCTGTGACTGCATTTATTGAGGAGTTTTGCTTCTCTCATCAGGCTGTGGAATGGGGTTCTAGGGTGTGGAGTAAATTTCTCTCACCATCTATGTCATTTTTTTGCTGGAGACTTTTTCATAAATTCCTTCCCACTGATGACATTATGAAATTGAAAAGATTAAGGGGTCCCTCTTGGTGTGTTTTTTGTAAGTTGGAAGAGGAATCTGTGAACCACCTATTCTTTAAATGTTCCATTGTGTAGCAGATTTGGGAGGTTATTTTGAATCAGGTTAATCTTCCTATTCAGAATCTATCATGGGGAGATTTCTTTCAGTGATGGGAAGATTGGCTGATTGGTAAGGTCTTTGTGGTGCCTTGCATAGTGGCTTGGTTTGTGTGGATGGCAAGGCATAAGATAAAATTTGAGGAAGCCTCTTTAAGGGTGAAGAAAGTGGCTCAAAATTGTATTGCATATGTAAAGAAACTCTATAAACATAAGAAATTTCTACAGATATTATCTCATGGTGATATGGGTACCTCCATTCCTGTTAAGCCCATTCTGGTGGGGTGACATCCTCCCCAAAAGGGCTGGGTCAAAGTTAATACTGATGGCAGCTTCTTATATCCCCATGCTGGCATGGGGGGTGTTTTCAGGGACTGTAGAGGCGTTCATTTGTTATATTTTCAGTCTCTTGCCTTTGCTAATGACCCTTTGGAAGCTGAAACCCTAGCAATCTATTGTGCCATTCTTCTTGCCAAAAGATTTGGTATGTATCAACTCTGGGTGGAATCAGACTCAAGCACTTTTCTTAGCATTATGAATGGTTCAAGAGACAGCCCTTAACATCTGGTTTACTTGTTTAATGGAATTCAACAAATGGAGCAAGGCCTACAGATCAATTATTCTCACATCCACAAAGAAGGGAACATGCCTGCTAATTGGTTAGCTAGAGTGGGGCTTCACACTGATCATACCCTTATCAGTAAATCTGCTTCCCCTCCACTGAAGTAATTCATGGAAGGGGATCTTTTACCCATTCTTTTTGTTAGATAATCTTTTTCATAGGTCTTTTTATTTTGATGGGCTCACCCTGCTGTTTAATTCGGGGTCCCATTTTTTGCATGTAACTCTGTTGCCTTTTTCTTTTAATCTAATGAAGATGGAGCTTTGCTCCTTCCTTTTAAATATATATATGCACTATTTATGTTGAGATATGAAATAGTTAGGTATTACATATGTATTTAGTTATCTGAGATGTCAATTTGATTCATTTTCATAAATAACTACGTAGGAAAATGTTTATTTAACCGATGAGTTAAATTTCTTCATCTTTAAATCTATATGTAGGGTGCTAATAGCATCCAAATAAGAACATGGATGTAAAAAAAAATGTATCTATGATGAAAATTACATATTTATGAGTTCTTGAATGATGTTGAGTGTTTCATACACGTGACATCATAGTCTTCCACTTACCTTTTAGAGGGTAAGTTTGGATGCCCATGCATGTGTTGACCTCCTTTTTTAGTCAACCCTTTCTTAGGCCTATTTTCAGTTGAAACTCACTTCCAATAAACCCTTAGCTAAACTCTAATTTAACCAAACTAAAATCTAACTAAATAAAAAGTAAAATCAACCAAACCAAAATAAAACTAAATATAACAAACTTTAATCAATTCTTAAAATTGACCTAAAAAGTAGCTTTAATTAATTAATAACTTGAAATTATCATTCTTGCTTTAAATTATCATAGGTCTTGAAATTCATTCTAGAGGGTGAATGGTGTTTATTTTCACATATAAAGACCATCCAAATAAGTTCCACGATCATATGATTCAATTTTTACGTAAAGCATTTTCAGTTCAAATTTTCATGCATGAATGGTGCTTCAATCAACATAAATAAAATTATCATTTTCTTCTTAGGCAAATCCAGTGATCAAGATAACATTTTGTAAATCACATAATGATTCTATTTACACATGAGTAACATGTAAAACAGTTTAGGGGTCACCAGACATTGTTTTTATGTAAAATTTTTCACTAGGATTTTCATGAATGAAAAATGATCTCACATAAAAATTTTCAACGAGTCATTATTTTTCAAAAATAGACTTCATCATTAAATATGTATCATCAAAATCTTTCAAATGAACCATCCATGCCCAATCCGACTCCATTTAGTAACCTGTTGAGGTGGCAATAATCTAAAGAGAGAAAATGATAATTTCAATAATAAAAAGATTAATTACAATAATTTACCCCAAAATGAACTCAAATAAAAACCAAACCTTAACTAAAGTTAATAAAAGTTGAAAAAACATAATTTTATCAATGAAAACCCAGCCATAATCACCTTGATACTTCAACTCAAGATATCTTATGCAAGATATCTTCTTTTTCAAAGCTAGTTGAAGCATTGGACTCCTTTCTTCATTCTCTACAAAATGATATGCACTTTTATTTTTCATCCTAACCACTAAAACAAACTTTTTGAAATTCACAATTCTCCCTTTTTTTAATAGTTCTCCACAAATCTCCTCTATAACCACATCCTCTCTCATTTTCACTCCAATTGGCCACTAACTCCCCTCTTATGCCAAAATTGAGCCATCCGTCTCATTCCTTCATTGTTCCCCCTCTTGGCTGAAACTCCAATCCCAAACTTGCTCTCATTTTCCATCTTATCCTTTCTTTTTTCCATCCTAAGATTAAGAGCCTGTCTTCAATTCTCATCCCTTCTCCCCATCCAAGCTGAGACCACTAAGGAATAAAGTAAGCACAAGAAGGCAAGGAGAATTTCTCATTCTAGGAAAAGAAACCAAGGCATCGATAAGGAAGGTATAATTTCATACCCCATTTATTTCTTGAATCAATTTTTCAAGATATATTCCATGGAGTATGATGTTTTCCTTCTTCTTTCCCCCATTAATCTCCAATGACTGACTCTCATTCCCTCTCAGCACTCAATTTCCTTCCAGTCTGACCCTTACTCCCTCTCCCTGCTCCATTTCCTCCAATGTAGACCCTTACTCCCTCTCCTGACTCCATTTCTTCCCAAGGATGAGCCTTAATCCCTCTCGCTACGTAGTTTCCTTTCATGGTCGGCCCTTACTCCCTCTCCCCACTCTTTCTCTCATCATGAACAACCCTAATATATTATTTCTAGAAAATTTCTCACCATGACAAGCACATACTCCTTCTTCCCACTCTTTTTCTCACTTTGGCCACCTTTTACTCTCCTAATCAAAAACCTATTACAATCCACTCATCCCCTCTATCTCACCCTACCTAAGAAATTGATTGCAATCCCTTCTTCCTCTTCATTTCATCCTAGCCTGAAAACCACTTACAATCCATACATCACCACACTTCATCTAACCCAAAAAATTATCCCTAACCCTACCCAATACACATGCACATTCCCATAGTAAAACCTAACCTTAACCTTACCTAAACTTACACATGCAAATACACACTAAATCTAACCCTAACCCTACCCAAAAATACTCATTAAAAAAACATTCTAAAACATAACCCTAGTCATTACCCGAAACCTATTACCAACTCCTTACTCCACTTCACTACTAACCCAAGCACAACACATTACTCACTAGTCTAATCTAAACCTAAGCACCCAAAACTAACCAACCTAACCTCATATTCTCTCTCCATCACCCTTTACCCAAAATTATCAAAAAGAAGAGGAATGAAGAATATGTATGTGCTAAAGTGAATGTGCTTACATGTGTGTGTTTATGTGTGTGTGAAAAGGTGAATATGCTAAATGAATGTGATTATGTGTGTGTGTTAAAGTGAATGACCTTATGTGTTATGTAGTTATATATTATGAGAATTCTTATGTTCTATGTAGTTCACATGTGTTTATACAATTTAAATTCCATGTGTCATGTGTTTATACAATGTAAAGTCAATCAACCATGAGACAATGTTATGTCACTTGTATGCTAGAAATCACTGTATACATAAAACCTTATGTTCATGTTAGCAGTTTCGTGCTCAAAACCTTATGTCAATGTTAGCAAATCCATGCTTCAAACCTTATTAACAAAACCATGTGTTATGTTTATATTTCATGATAAGATAATACTCATGTGTAAATTCTATGTTCCACACAAAAATTAAAAAAATAAAAAAGAACAAAAAAAATACGTTTATATTTCTACGTCACATGTAAAATCTCACATGTTTATGTTCTGATGTCATATTCAAAAGTTCACATGTCTATGTTACCCCATGCAAAATATAACATTCTTAAGTCCATGCCTTATGCAAAAATTTCTCGTGCTTAGTAATATGTTTTCATGGCAACATGCAAGTTGGGTGTTTTAAGTTTTGTGAACAAATGCAAAATGGATGTTTTACTTTTTAATTGCTAAATGCAAGTTAAATATTTTATGTTTTCATGGCCAAATGTAAGTTGGATGTTTTATGTTTTATGACCAAATGCAAGTTGGATGTTTTTAACTTTTATGACCACATGCAAGTTGTAAATTCATGTTTATGCTATTTATGACCTCAGGATAACATAAACTATGTAAATAATATTTATATGTTTAGAGAGTTTAATTCCTTAGGCTAAGTAGGGTAGAGCGGTTAGAAAAGCTAATGCAATAATAATTATGAAAAATGGTATTCTTATAAAATTATGTAAATTAAATGTGCTAAAAATGCTGATCTAAATGTTCTAAAAAAATGGCTTTCTTCATAAAATATACAAACTGAATATGCTCTAAAATATTGTTTTTTATAAAAAGTCAAATTTTAACGAATCTCTTCTAAGAAGTTCGACAAAGATTTCAAAATAAAATTAAAATTTTACAAAATAGTGTTTATTTAGAAAAAAATATTACAAAAATAATAAATAGATAAAATAATAGAATTAACCAATCCCCTTACAAAAAATTTAAGCCAACAAATTAATCAAAACTCATTTGAAACATAAAATTAATAACAATTTTTGAAACTAAAATTGAAGTAATTAAATTAACTAAAACTCTTTTGAAGACTAAATTTAAACTTTTTAAAAAAAATAAATTGACTAAAACTATTCTGAAAAATTAACAAAATTTCTTAAAGCAAACGCTTTTAATCAAAGAAATTTTAAAATAATAATAATAATAATAATAATAAAACCTAATAATTTTCGAAAGCTTAAAACTTATCCAAAAACCTAAAACAAAAATTTTAACACACATAAAAAATCAAATCTAAGATTTGCCTAAAACCTAGAACTTATTCAAATCTTAAAACTAAAATTTTAATAAACTTAAAAAAATCAAAACTAAAACTTTTCAAAAAGTTAATCCAAAACTAAAAAACTTAACTTAAACAATTCAAACTTAAATTTCAAGAAACAAACTAAAACAATTTCAAAACCTTAAACAAGTTTAACCTCAAGAAAGTCTTTTTCAAAAAAAAAAAAAACTTTTTCAAAACATGAATGACAACAACACTTCTTGTGAACTACGAGTCAATATAAAAAATTACAATCTTTCCAAAATTTCTTCTGTAGCTTATTCTAAGCAAGACTTATATATGTTCATAGGCATAATTTTATGAATGTAATGAACATATTCCTTTCCAGAAATATGTGATTCATAAGCTTAACCATTAAGCATATAAGTCCAGAGCCATTTCATGCATACACTTTTCCTAGAAAAGTTAAGTCACATTGCTAACACCTTTTGCATAACAAAATACTTTATAAAAACATTAATTTTCATAAGTGTAAAAAACTTTGAAAGATAAAGCATGTGAATGAGACTTAAAGTGTGAAGACTGTAAACATGAAAAAAGGAAATAAGATCTATTTCTTGACATCTAAGTTCAAGCATAGAACAATAAACCAAATATTTGAAATTAACCCTAGGAGGGAATACTATTGAAGAAAATCAACACTTATGATAGAAAGCCAAATGAACACTCAAAACCTAGATAAACCCTGATTTTTATAAATGACCAACAAACTAGGAGAAAACAAAATTGGACTTAGAAGAACCCTGATTTTCACCATGACTGTCAAACTATGAGCCAAAAAAACATGAACTAAATATAAAACCTAAAAAATAATTTAAAATCCACCCACTTAAATCATACAAAAAATCTAGATAGGTCGGCCTTGAAACTTTAGGTTAAACAACTTAGAAACTATATTGAGGATAACACACACCCTAGTGTATTCTAGTCTAGAATCCTAGAATAGCATAATAGAAACCCATAGTTAGTGCTAAGGACTAAAACATACAAAACAGACAATTGTACACCCTTTGGATTTTGTAGGAGCTTTTGGACAAGTAACCCATGATTAATAACTAAGGCATCTCAAACCACCTAATAGAGAAGAGATCTACCCTAACCATCATTATGATCACGATAGTGACCACATTTTATTTGGTTGGTTAATAGTCTAAGGATCTCGATGCACCCAAGATGATGGAAATCCAAGGGAATCTTGATGGGGTGTGTTATTACCATTAGATTTTTCTACATAGCTATGTTTAATTCTGGTTAAGGCTTCACCTCAATCTAAAAATTCTCCTAACCTTTTTTTCCCCTTAGTTTATGGTTAAAATGAAATTCAAATTTCTTATCTTATAAATTCATATTGAAAATTCAAGCTCCAATTTTATCAAGCTCAAATTCAAATCTCAAAATCAAATTCAAACCCCAAATCCAATATAAAATCCTCATTAATGCATTAAAACCAACATTTCAACTGAGGCTACACACCAGCATTCAATGTATGTAATTTTTTGAATCAAAAAAGAAAACAATATTGATGTCTATGCAGATGATGTCTTGGTCAAGTTTGGTAGGACTAACATTATATAAATAGTTTTAAGGAAACATTTTAAACACGCAAAAATTATAACATGAAGCTTAATCCATTGAAATGCATGTTTGGTGCTTTAACCGACAAGTTCCTCGGATACCTTTGACACCTGAAGGTATTAAAGCCAATCCAAATAAAGTTCAAGCACTTTTGGATATGTCTTCTCCCAGAACTCTAAAGAAGTGCAAAAGCTGACCGTGTTAGATAGCAATGCTTCACCGGTTCATTCAAAATTAAGTGACAAATGTGCAATGTTCTTAAAAAATTGACAGCTTGGAATGGCTGATTGCATGTGAGTAAGTATTCCAGCATTTAAAAGCAATCACTAGCCTCACCACCGAAACTATAAAGCTCAAAACTCAAAGAATAGTATTCTTTGAAGTTGTGAGTTCGATTTGAAGCCATCAATTTGCTGTTATTCTAGAGGCAGTTGAGAAAGAATTTTCTAATATACTACATGAGTAGGCTTCTCATATGAAGTGAAGTAAGATTACATATCATGTAAAAACTAACATTCACTATAATTATTGCTGCTATGAGGCTCCAACCATATCTCCATATGCATCAAGGTGATCACCGACCACCCCCTCAAATCCGTGCTCACTCAAACAGAGCATTTCAATCAACTTCTGAAGTGGGTTGTCAAGTTCAGTGAATATGTTATCACATACATCTCCCAAATGGCTATTAAATTTTATGTTGTAGCAAACTTTCTATCAGATTTCTATGAAAAAGGCGAACATGATAAAGAAACAAATACTGGTGATCAGACAAACCTTGCATATCAATTGAGCCTTGAGTTAGGCAAGAGCAAGAAGTGAACTAGAACTTCTTAGTCTGATTGGAGAGCATCTTTATCATTTAGTCATCCTTGAGTTCAACATCACCAACACCCTACATATGAAGTATGAATAGTCAATTTTTGTCTAGCTTACTGATCCCAAACTTTTATGACAGTACTATGAAGTATGTGATTATATTCTCTATTTTCCTTACTTATATTTCTTACTTCACATTGGTGCCAAAAACCTAATTCCAAAGCAAATAAGAGTGTAATTAATATATTTAAATATAAGATACTACACAAGTACACGTATCCTTATCAAGTAATACAAGACTTTTTGATTAAGCCCCGAATATTGAACCTACAGAGAGAATTATAATCTTTACATAGATTATAAGAAATTAGATAACAAATTCTACTTTGTAGAAAATTCTTACGCAAACTATAGATGCTTTAATAGGATTGAAAATTTGAATCTTTTTGGTAATTTTTGATAAATGAAAATTAAAAGTAAACAACTACTAAATTTAACTAGATATTTTTAAGAAGAAGGAAATAAAAATAAAATATATTTTTCATTAATCATGAAACAGTAACAAGTATAAGAATTCTATTGTGGAAGTATTCAAATTGTATTGTCCCAAATAGGAGCAATATTATTCTTTACCCTTACTTGAGAAGCTATAAAGAACACTGACTAATTTAAACTTTGAATGTCTTAAAGACAAGATAAGTTGGGAGATACCAACTCTCACTCTAGAATTCCCTCTTCTACCTCCACTTAGCGGCTAACATCTTGTATGAAAACCTAAAATAGTAAACCGAATTGGGGGCTTTAGTCTGTCACTCTAAAGTTCTCTAACTCTACACCCTTCAAAGTTTATTTACCTATTTTTTTTGCACTCAATAATATGCATTACATTCTCATCCATACAATCTCATGTGATTCTTACCATTAGTTAAATGAGACAATACCATCTCAGATCTCAACAGATATTAACATCTTAATTTTTCAAATCAAGAAGTAATGAAGTACAAGGTATAAAATCATCATAACTTATTACACATTAAAGATTAATACTTCACACAACTTCCATCCAAAACTTATGTACTTATCATTTTAAGAAAAAAGGCAAAGAAAACTACTCAAAATTCATGAAGAAAACACAACCACACTTAAGTTTAAAAGTAGAAATCATGTAAAAACACAAGAAGTCTAAATTAAAACCAAATGTAATCACAAAGATAAAAACGCATCTCAAATCCTCTCCACCAAATACTTGAAGTTCCTTTGAATCTCTTCTCTTCTTTTCTCTTACAATACTCTCTACTCACACACTAGAACTCCTCTTCTTTTATCTAAAAGTATCCTAATTAATCTAAAGAAGTCTTAAAGAGAAGGGGGAAGGTGGCGTCTAGAAAGGGGGTTGGGAGGTTATCCTTGAATTTAATCCAAGTCCTCTTTTATAATTTTCCAAAAGGTGCTTTGGTGTCTCTTCAAAATATGTCCACATTTAATGAATCTTCCAGGAATTGCCTCCTTTCAAAAGCCATTTGAATGTATTTTCATGTCCATTAATGATATCCCACGTTTTCACCACAAGTTGCTTCAAACACATCTTCAAAAATTTGTTCAAATTCATTGAATCATCAAGTAACTACCTTTGGAGCTTAAGCGCAAGGTATGTGGCACTTAAGTGAGACCTTCTTGGTTTTCTCGACGCGTAAACGCCAGTTCTGAGTGCTTAGGCGCCATAGTTCTATTGGACACCTTTATTTTTTTCTCTATATTTGATATCTTTTAACTACTTTCACCATTTTTCATCCATTTGATTGTACCTAAAAGAGAACACACAAATACCTTCCATTAAATTGCAATATCCTCTAAAATAGTTATAAAAATGTGTACATAAATACTATATATTTTAGGTGTATCAAAATCCCCCAAACTTAAAATGTTACTTGTCCTTAAGTAACACTCCAATCTTTCAAAACCAAAATAATTATATTATGTAAATGAGTTTCTTTAGGACATTCTAAAATTTTGATCTAGAAATAAAGTAGTCCAATTTAGAAAAAACAATAGTACATGAGACCAACTTAAAGTTTAGAAATTTTAATGTAAAGACGTTTGAAACAATGAGTTCTTATCTAGTTTAGAAATACTTGTAAATTCTCAAAATATAGAGTTTAGGCATTCTATATTTTCCACTTAAAATTTTTTTTTAAGATTATTTATACATACTATATTATATCGTTAAGCTTAAGAGTTTCTCAAGTTTTAAACTTTAAAAATATCAAATGTGGAACCAATTTTTTAGTATACACTAATCCTCAAGCTTCTCCTCCCTATTTCAACTTTAATTTTTCTTTTTCTTTCTCTTTTTCTTTTTTTCTTTTTCTTTTCAGGTGAGGATTACTATATCTGGATAGGTCTTTAATGATTTTGAATTACACACCTCCTTTCCTAAAATAAAGTTTTGGTATATATCCTTTACTTAAAAATATAATAATAGTTTTGAAAATTATTTTTAATAAAAGAAATTTAAGTATTGAAAATAAAAGTCTAACCCTTCTATATTTTTCAAAAATACAATTTCTCCTACTAAAGATAGTTACACAATATTTATCATTTCTACACTACAAATATTTAACTTTAACTTTTCCTTTGTTACTCTAGGTTTCAACTAAATTTTCTTACTTATTTCTATATTCAAAATTTTAATTTCCTAATATAACTTCATAGACATAAGCATTTTTTTCCAAATCAAAGTCAAATTTATTTTTAGCACATTTGAGAACAATTAAAATTCAAGTTTTAGAATTTTATCCTCCCCTAAACTTAGATTTTTTATAAGATAAAATATTTTAACATCATATATATAGGCAGGAATGAATACTAAAAATAACATGCTTAAGAGAATTTTTACACCCTAATTATACAAGTTCAAAAATTAAAAATAAGAGTAAAACATAATTGATCAAATTTTAACTTATCTTTAACTTATCAAGATTCATAAGACTTCTATGCAGTGGAGGATAACATAAAGCAAACAAACACATTAACAAAAATTCACAACTAAAACATAAAGAATATACATAGTAGTAAATTGAGAATTAAACATGAAGTTCTTAAGTGAAAGTTAATAATGTTCTAAATCTTCCTAATATTCTAGAATAAGTTCTACAAAAACTAACAAAATACACTAAACAACACTTTTAACCCACTTACTACCACAAAAATAAAATATACTAACACAACAACATAAATACATCACAATAATCTCTAACACAAACCATAGTAGCAGTCTAAACAAGTAGAACACAAAATAAAGTAACAGTTCAATATAACTACACCACATAAAGTTCACAATTAGAAATTAAACTATTCAAATTAATCCTCCTCCTCCTCCTCAACATCATCATCACTATTCCAAAAAAGTAGTAGGCTCATATGAAGGGCATTGTGGATACTTCTCTAAGGATTCCTCAACATCCAATCAAATGATGCGAGGAGACTACTTCTCTTAGCGGTGATCCCTCAAAGTCCCCAAGTTCATTAAAGAAGGGTATTTCTTGATCATGATTAATTCACTAGCGACTATTTTTTAATGACAACTATTGTTTCAGAGACATAGTGAATAAATTATGAACTTCGGATTGTCCCAACCTCCTACTCATCCTCTTCCTCAAACTCTTCCCTCGTTAATGTAGAAGCAATGTTCTTCATGTTCTTTAGCACTTTCCATGATAGCAAAGAGACCTTTTACATCAGCCTCTTCTCCTTCACCAAATCTGAAGTAACCCACAATTATAAAGTCATAGGACCAATCTATTCGATTTCAACAATAATTTGACTATCATAGGGTTAGTGTACTTGATGATTGAAATATGCTTAGTAACAATGGTCGATGTATGGCCCAAATCCTCTACGTGGCTCCCTTATTTTTTTTTACAACTCTTCAGTTGGCTATATGGGGATTACTCAGTCTTCACAGATAACTTGGGGGAACCAATACCTTCAATCCTTCATTTTGTTCTCCAAGAGAAGCATATCAAACTTCTAAATCCATATGAAAACATTGTAACTGTCAGGTTTTATTCTAATAAGAACATGTATAAGAATAGCTCTCGGTACTAAGGGATCTCCATCTACATTAAGTAGATAATGAATGCCATCATGACCGTGACTGAAATTGGCTTTAGCTAAATGAGGATGACTCTATAATGAATGAGAATCAATTGAATTTTATGACAGAATGGCATTCAAATCCCACACAAAAATAATCCTGGTACAATAACAGATCGTTTCCAAGAAGACCACTCGCCCTTGCCTCCAGTTCCACCACCTTGAGCATTGCATTTGTATTATACACATAAGAATCCTTTAGAAGATCCACATCAAATGATGTAAGAGTAGAACTTTTGGTCACTGGCACAAAATTGAATAAGTTTAGAGAGCACTTGGAAGTCATGGAAAATGCTAGAAGAAAATTGACTCTTAACAAATCACCGAAGGGAAGGAAGAGGGAAATTTGGAAAGCATAATCTACATTTTCCCTTTGACCATTGTACATAAAGCATCTAGAGAATTTTAGACATCTCAAATCCACACTTTGATCTTCAAAAATTCATAAGAATTTATCATGAAATTAGAGAAAAGTAAATGACATAAAATTTTGGAAATTTGTAGAATTAATTATTATTTTTCAAAGAAGATATTTTACATTGGGTTCTTCAGCTGCCTCGAGTAATACAAAACCTCAAATCACAAGACTCTGATACAACACATTTTACTTCTCCACACTATCTTTCTCTGCTCAAACTCAAAATATAGAATCAGTCACTCATACCTAATGGGTGGATTTAGTGTGTTAATTCAGTGTGTTAATTCTGCAAATATTTTTTAATATTACAAAATACACACGACAATTACAATAGCAAATATGCAAATTAATTACAACAAAATAACTTTAATTAAAATAGTTTTATCTTTTAAAAATATTTAAACTGCCAAATCCCAGTTAAAAATAATGTTAGTATGCATACCACTCAAGTAATAAAGGGCTCTAATGAAGTCTTAGATATCGATCCCACGTGGATGTTGGAAATGCCTGTAAATAAGTTTGTAAGATTATAATGTAAATTACTATTTTAAAATACAAAAAGTAAAGTGCAAAGTTTGAATATTAAGTATCAAGTGAATGCTAATTAAAATGCAGTTAAAAGACAATGTTAACTAAACTAAATGTTAAACATTCAAAAGTGAAATTAAAAAAAATTAAAACTAAGATGTTGTGAGAAAATACATATTTGCTAAATAGGAGCAATTCTATTCTGAAATTAAAATCATTTGAAAAATACATTTGAAAAATACATAAAAAAATGTTTTGTGCTAAATAGGAGCAATTCTATTCTTTACCCTCTTCCTCTTTACCCTCTTCCGATGATTAATCCAGAGTTTGGTCCCTAATTCTGTGTTTAGGATGTTGGTTGGGCTGGAAGAATCCCGGCTGCCACTCCAAAGCTTCCACTACTCCCTCCCCTGAGGGCTAACAATCTCTCATCAATTTCCAATCAACTGGACCAAATTGGGGATTTTAATCTATCACCTTAAAATCTCCAATTCTGCATCCAACAAAGTATATTTCTCTATTTATTTACACCCAATTCCATAGATGAAATACTCTCACAAAAAAATAAATGTGATTCTCCCCATGTTTAGAAATCATAGCCCTTTTGGAACATATGTTTCTCAATATTTTTTAACATTTCAATTGGCGAGATAAAAAAGTAAATGAAGATCGGAGTTCAAATCATCACAAATTATTGACATTTAAAACCATATATAACAAAATCAATTCTTCACAAAACCATATCTCAAAGTAGGTAGAAGGATATAGAATACTACTTAAAATTCATGAGAAGGATACGATAAAACACAGGATACGATAAAACACAAGAAGGATACGATAAAACACAAATTTCATTAATAAAAAAAAGTTTACAAAATAAAAGAAATAAAAGACACGACTTATTTCACAAACCTTCCCAAGAAAACTCCTAGAAGCTCTCTTCAAGCCTTTCTCTCTTTACAAGCACTCTCAATTCACTCTTAAAAGTGTAATGAAGAAGAAATCTCTCACCTTCCCCCTCCTCTTACAATCCTTGAAGAAAATCTCCAAGCCCTTGACTTTCTCTCTCTCTCTAACTCTCCTTCACACCACACACCACTACTTGCCCCCCTCTTTCTCTCCCTTTCTTTTCTCCTCATTTTAGCCCTAGATTTCCTTCTCTTTTATCAAAGGCTACCTCACTCCAAAAAGAATTCAAAATTACCCCCCTAAAATTCTGTCCAAAAGTCAACTCTTTTGACTTCAAATGACATGTCCATTAATCCAAAAGACATATCCCTTCATAAAAGATCCTTCCAAAGTTTCTATATACATTGAATTACTCTAAGGGGTGTTTAGAACAAGTTTCCCTTTGAAAATTTGAGAAAAATTTATCTCAAACCACCTTAATTCACAAAAAGTTATCCTTGGCGCATCATGCGCCAACTCTCTATCAAATAAAACATATGGCGCCAATCTGGTGCATCATGCACTAATTTGCTGAAGTTTGCGCTGTTCTGGGCTTTGGCGCATCTGGCGCCGATCTGACGTCATCTGGCACATCATCCACAATAATTTGAAACTTCATTATTTTGTCTTTAAATTTTATCCTTTTTACTACTTTTGCTCCAAATGCCTGTAATTGTTATGCCTGCAACAAAAACATAAAGATACCATTCTTTAAAGTGTAATATCACCAAAAATAGGCATAAGATATATACTTAAAACAACATTTTTTTTTGTTGTATCAATAACCCTGATAGCTTCATCTGATAATTTCCATCTATGCGTGAAGAATAACCATGTCCACCTGAAGAATCGTTTGTTCTTCCTTCATATATATTATGGAAGCCTCCCTGTACAAGCTAGGATTTTTGACAATTAAGTCCATCATTTTATCTATTTGGTGAGCCAAAGACACTAGAGATACTCACTAAACACCAATTTCTTGCTCAACTTCCTCAGGGCAAAAAAAAAAATCAGGCCAGCCTCCACCATGGGCCATAATAGACTGTCCCTCAACTACCTATGGAACGAAGAGATGACCGACTCCAAGTATCAATTTGATAATCTACAACTTCTTCTCTACAAGAATAATCTAATGGCAAAAAAAAGAACAAATCTATTGAGTAAGAGAGAACTGGGTTTTTTCATATCAATGGTTTGTTCCATCTCAGACGATCGGAGGCTCTTACCAACAAACAGCTGGATAATCATGTGGCTAGTCTTACCAACCTAAGATTAGGGAGTTGTACCTTCACATGGTTGGACATGGGTCTCAAAAAGCACTTAAATCAATTTTTGAGCCAGCTACTCACATATCAAAGTTGAGATAGGGACCGTCAAACTAGTGGCGTGCACATCAATCCTCTCATGATTGAGCAGTATCGAGTCATACAACTCTGTTTCTTCCTCCGCCCTTTTTTTATTCTATATAACTTGCTTCCCTCTGATCGGCTCCCTCTTTACGGCCTCTTTGAGTCAACTAGTCGATCTTCTCCTTCCAACCTTTTTGAACTTACCTATCAGTATTCTCCCTCTGACCTCTTTGCTATTACTCGCTAGGCCTCATCCTTTAGCTTCTTTTTTGTTACAAATCAGCTACTCTATAGTTTATTTTCTCTCATGTATCCTTGAGAGAATGAATTTTTTTGGACAAATGTTTGAAAACCTTCATCATGGCAGCCTCATTTACATAACTCTCTTATGTTAGTAACCAACTTAAGGGCAAGAATTAAAAGAGTGATGGAGAAGTGGTCATCAGGCGTTATTTATAAGGACCATTAGAACAAAAATACAGAAAATTAAATTATTAAAATCACTTTTTATGCAATAAATATGTACCTTTTTATATTTAACTCATTTTTTCTTATCACAACTGTAGCTTTTAAGAATAGAATTTGAGAACTAAATCTATACGTAAGAATATGACTGCATGAATCTCAAGGAAATCCAATATGTATCGCTTATAAACACCAAAGTATGGCACATCAGGATAGTCAATAGACGAAAATGCTAAGCATCATTTCCTTTTATTTAAACTCTAAATTGATCTAATAGAAGCACGGTAGAACTAAAGAACAAAAGATACCTAATTCAAGGGACAATCGTTCGTAACAGGCTCCCTCAACCGATTCTGGAATTCATCACATAGATAGGGCACATCGCAGAACACCTTTCTGGTCCGCTAAGAAAACTCTTTGACCAAGGATAACACTCCTTAGATTATGATAATACACCCTCCACCTGAAGGTCCAAGTTCATCTTAAGGACAAGAGGGCCTCAACTCTAAATTTCATTGAGAAAACTAACTTATGACCTCTCAACCCACTAAAAGTATGCCGACTGAACAATGGTTTTAGATTAACTACATGATAATATTAATGGGTCATTAAATACCCTCTTTAAGCAGTTATGAGCACTATAGGAAAGCTATAGGGTCAGACTTTGCACCATAAACTATATCACACGATTATCAGTGCAAGAATAACATAAGATTTGCGACAAAATTGGATGTTGGTTGGATGATGAGATGTGTATTGATGTTTGCATCACCGTTGTGTTGTAGATGTTGACACAACAAGTTTACTTAATATTATCGGCTTTGAACTGACACAAATATTTTGAAAATTAGACACAAATGCTTTATAATATAGATCCTATTTCACAAACTCTCATTTCCCTTCTTTCTTCGTCAGCTTCATTCGCTCTAATACTTCTATTGATGAACTTCTTCCAGCTTCCTCTCCAGTGGTCACACATTTTGATATGAGGTTAAGAAATTTCTTAATTAGGGAAATATAATGATAATTGAGGAGATCATACTTTTTCAATGTTGTAAAATGGGATGTTGCATTGGTGTAAGACAAATCATATCCCTAGATGAACTTATTTTACTTGGAGGATAGTGATATGGAAGAATATTTTGGATAAGCCATCCTTATATGAAGGGGAGATTGTCATTAAGGATGACCGTCAAATTAGAGAGATGAGATGTTTAATAATTAATAGAAATAAACTGAGGACTGAAGGAATAGAAACATTATCTCCTTTGATGTGACTTATAATGAAGAGGTGAACACTTATTATTAATAATAGGAATGACTTGAATGTTATATCCCACCATGCACTATGTTTTTTCTCCAAACCTAAGATGAAGAAAAGTCTTCTAATGCTTTTATGGGAAAGAATGTTGGCTTATTAAAGATAAACACAATAAATAAATTAATTGTTCTAAACCGAGAAGGCTTATGTGAATGAGCGACTTTACACTTAGAGATAAATGTGGAACAAATATATCCATAAAAGGGTTAGTGCAGCTTTAGTGGTAGACAATATTAGAGAGTAGCATAAGATGGTTGTGTCACCGTAAATGTTGACAATCTAATCCATAGGCCATAATGGAGAAAAAAAGATTAATTTTGGTAGTTAATCATAGTAAGTGTCAAAAAGATTTTATTGGATATAATACATGAGAAACTATGTGGATTATATACATGCAATACATAAGAATTGGGTGATTTAAATATGTAATTTTAATTTTAGGTGTTAGGTGTTTAATACATAAGAACCATTTTGTTTTTTTGTTAAATTTGAAGTTTAGGTATTACATATGTCATGCATAGGAATCATGTGTGATTTCTATGTAAATATTGATGTTGGTGTGATAGATATCTCATAAAAACAAATTTTTGTGGGACTGAAATCTAATTGTACTGTTCTATAAAGCTTCATCTTCTATGAAGATGGATATTCAAAATTTTAGATCAAAAATATATAACAAATTATATACAAAAAGAAAGGAACTAACTGACGAGTTCTTGAATGTTATTGAATAATTTTTGCATGTGACATCACAACTGTCCATTTACCGTTCAGAGGGTAAGTTTTGATGCCTTCGTGTGAAGAGAAAAATAAATTATATCTAACACCTGATGAAGTCAAATTGGATCTATATTGGAAGGGATTTAAATGCAATTGTTGGAGTTGGACTACACATGGTGAATATGAACCAGATATTCAATACGATCATGGTGGTACCTCAATAAGTTATGCCCCTCCAATATAACACAATCCTAACACATGCAAAGAAAATGATTCATGATGCATGTAGAGCACATTTCATTGGGACTGTGACTAACGATGATCACGCATCAAACCGTGATGCACAATAGTTTTTTGATTTACGGAATGCTACAAAATAACCTTAGTAGGATAGATGCACTACGCTTACAGAGTTATCGTTAACGCTGTATATACTGACCATCAAATCAGATTTTAACAAGCCTAGATAAAGCATAAATCGTGAAGCCACTTTATTAAAGGGGACAAAACCTATATAAAATTCATTTTCGGATGATTTATATAGAATTAAAAATTTAGTGTCAAATTTAAGGCTACTATCTTAAAATATAGATTATTGAGTTAATGATTGCATGATATTTTATAAGGCTAATGCAGTGGGGTTAAAATGCAAATTTTACGGTGCTGATATACTCAAATAAAGTGGGTAAAAGATTAAAAATAAAAAAAAAATATTTCATTCAAGCATCTCTTGTGGTTTCCATTCATACCCCAACTTTAGGACTACTCGTTTCTATGTGTACAACTTCTTACATGACATTGCATAACACTTGATAAGTTGATGTTAATTCTATGAGTCATCTATCATATGGTGAAGTCTTGAGGCATTTTGACCATAGTCATTCATACTTTGTAGTTGAACCATGCAATGTTAGGCTTGGTTTATGTGCAGATGGGTTCACCTATATAGTTATACTACATGATTGTATTCATGTTGTCCATTAATTATTATTTCATGTAACTTTCCCTCTGATATGTGCATGATCATGATGCTCTTATTTCTAACATTGATCATATCAGGTCTGCATATCCAAAATGGAAAAAATTCTATTTATTGAAAACAATTGATTGATAAGCTTTAAATATTTTAGGAAATAGATGTGTTGACTTATGATATCACTACAAAATAGAATGTTGTTCTTTTGTGAACATTTAGTGATATCATAACTTATGAGATGCTACCTATTTGGATTGCAGTTAGAAAATTGAAATTTTCTTACTGCATAGATATGTTCAAGGAAAAAGTAATTCTTGATTTGATTTCCATCAAAGGTTTTATGCTCACGATCACCCATTAGTGAAGGAATATAGAAGAATTTTCTATAAATAGAGTTTAAATATCAAGTCACCCCTGATGATAACTGGAGTCGATTTATGATAGATGATCAGTGAAGTACTAAAGATCACTAAAAGACTATAACTAGATTCAAATTTTCTTCCTAATTTTGGTGTTACACATAGTTGGATGAAACATAATAGTTTCTGGGATGTTTTATATTGGAGAACAAATCTAATTAGATATAATCTCTATGTTATGTACATTGAGAAGAATATTTTTGATAATACCTTCAATTTTGTGATGGATAATAAGAGTAAAATAAAAAATAATGTCAAAATTTGATTGGACCTAAAGGAGGTTTGTAAGAGAAGGGGTTAGAACGTCAAGAGACAAACACGGGAAAACTAAAAAGGCCCAAAACTACCTATTCGCTCACATTAGATCAAAGAAGAGTAATCTTCATGCATGCTTTGAAATTTTCTATTAGACATGTATCAATATTGAGTAGCTGTGTTGATGTGGGAACGAAGTAGATATTCACGTGAAGAGTCATGACTGTCATATTTTTATAGCGCATACTACCAATTGCATTCAATACCTAATCAAAGTTGATACTTAATTCATTGATCAAAATGAGTGCATCTTCATGGAGTTGTGTTTAGGAACTCTGAATGTAGTTTCATTGAAAAAAAATTTATGTGAGTATTCTCTTATTATTATGCTAGCTCGAGTGAATATTTTCTCTTGATTTATTTGGCTCTAAGGAGCATATGCTCAAACATCTATGTATGCGACTATAAAAGGAGGTAGAATCCAATTGAGATAGATGTATCCATTCAAGAGAAATTTTTTCTCTATCTGTACAATGATGACTTACATTTTTATTTCAAATTAATCTACTGCTATATTTATTCAAAATATCTTCTTGCAGATTTTTTAATAAAATAAAAAAAATTGTTAGGAATAAAGAACATATAGAGGGCTTGATTTGCAAAGCATACTTGTTGTTAGAGACAATTATTTTATGTTCCTACTACATTGAGAGAGGGCAGCAAATACATCAAATTGTTGGTGATATGTCATCACAGTCAAATTTATCTTTATTTCAAATATCTAAAGAACCATCAAGAAAGCATGGTAAATGCTACCTCGAAGATAAAGAACTTCGAGCAGCTACATTATATGTTCTATGCGAAAGTGCAACCATGTATAAAGTAAGATTTCCTGTAATATTAGCTATATTTCTCAGTTATTTCTTAAAATGTTATATTAATTAACTAGAACATTAAAAAAATAATGAAATGAGCAGGTTAATTATCAATAATTTGAACATAGATGATGACACTCTAATAAGCAAAAAGGTTAAAGAAAAATTTTTGATGTACTTTAAATTATATGTACATTAAGACAAATTTTCAATTCATTGGTATGTAATATAAGTGTCACCTTCAATGTAAGACTAATTATAGCTTGAAATTTCTTATAGGTCCACAATCCAAGCAGCAAAATTACGAATCATGGCTTACTAGATCTTGCTTGGGGTCTAATCGCAGTGTCCCTCTGTCTCAAATATTTGATGTGAACTATTATTGATTTCAGATGAGTTCCTTTTGTTAAGGGAAGAAGAAATATAATTGTAATGCTTATATTGGAGGAAATACACACAGAGATAATGAAATCATTTATTAGTGCACACTTGAAAAAGTAGTTCATTTGAATTATTTGGGTAATGTTACGTGCAATGTTTATATATTTATATGTGTGTGGTTTGATCCTGATTTTAATTAACGAGTATTAACACTTAGCCCATATGATATGATAAAAGTCAGAATGAACAAAAGAAATGTGAAGTTTGATTTATTTATTCTAGCAAGTCAAGCTAGTTAGGTTTATTTTCATCGATACTCTGGTAGAGCAAGTGTTTAACTTGATTCGGTGTTATGAAGATTATAAAGAATTACTAAACCTATTCCCCAAGGGCAATGTATGTCAAATTTTGACTGTGAAGATATGTCAGAATCTAACAGACATTTCCCATGGTGAATAAGCTCAATAAACCAAGAAAATCTTTTGAGATACAAAGTATTATTGAACTTACTCACCAAGGGCAATGTATGTAAGATTTTTGCATTCAGGTTGATTCAAGCAAAGAAATTTTTGTTCTGAAGGATATAATAGGGATTGACAAATAAGTTTTGTAGGAATTAGATGACTTTGATGACGGAATTAAAAAGAAATTTTAAGTTCATCATCAATAGTCTCGTCTAATGAAACATAACAAAAATGGCATGTATGTTTCGATGAGTAGTTTGTATAACTTTTTTTAACTTTGATATTCTTAGATGTAGCTTTAAAATGTTTCATATTTTGATTTTGCACCCTCTTAATTTTACCTTGTTGACCTCACTTTTGGTTGAGGTTTAGTTTTTCTTCTTTAGTAGCCTAGAGTCTAGTCATAGGACTTTCCTGTTGACTATTCCTATAGGACTAGAAAAGGAACCCTCACCATTAGAAACTCTAAGCCCTTCTTTTCTCAACTTGAACTTCCACATATTGGTCCTAACCTCTAGCACTTAGTAGGTGGGGTCAATATGGGAGAATTCAAGGTGAATCCCCATAGAACTCTTTGGCCTTAAGGTTGACCCTAGGAGTTGGTCTGGAGTTGGTTCATTCACTTGCACTCACTTTCACTCACTTTCACTCATAACCCTAAGCCTAAACTTTGCTAACTTTGATCCCTTGATCCTTTGGGAGACTCATGTAGAAAGTCCCCTAGACTCACTAGCCCTAGGCTGGGGTTTAGCTAATACATAGGACCAGTACATTAGGAGCAATACATAGAGGACCGAAATGGGGATTCCATTGGTCCAGGGCTCACATAAAATGGCCGGCACCCCAATTTCACAAAATTATCCAACATAGTTGTTTGCCCCCCCTCCAAATCTATCCAAATTTTGGTGAAATTGGCCAATTTCACCAAAATTGACCTCTAACCCTAACCCAAGCATGTTTTGATTCTCCATGAGTAATTGTTTGATTTCATGCTTTATAAATCGTATGGATGTGTTCATCTCGAGTAGATGAAAGTATAGAAACAATCCCACGCGATTTGTATGAGTTTAGATGAAAATCTTAAGGTTTTAATGTGAACGGCTTATGGGTTTGGTCATTTAGGGACGATGAACGGATGTCGTTCGATAGCACGTTTATTCCATGGGCGGCTGAGATTGCGTTGAACGAGCAAATGAAGTGAAAAGGCGGGCCGCATGGCAGCTGAGGTGGATGGCAGCGTTGAATGGTAAAGCGCTGCGTGTGAGCTCGGAGCCGTCGTCGGATGAGGTGGCGCCGCGTGGGTAAGAAGAAAAATATGAATTTTTTGAATTTATTTTAATACCTAAACTTCAAAAATCTATATCTTTCTTTAGAAAAATCATAAAAATAAAAGAAAAATACCCACTTGCTCAGTGAATAGAGAAGAATTATGTAGACCAAAAATAAAAAATATTTGCCAAGTATGTGATTTTTAATTATATAAATACACTCTGAGGTATTTTAATTCATTATGATTAAATACTAATCACCATTGCAAGAAGTTCTTAGGGTTTATTCCTCATGATAGAGAGCACTTCCTTCTATTTTTCCAAGGTCAGAGAGCACCTCTGTGCTTCTAACTCTAATTTTAAAGCCTAAATGGCAATTTGGGCTTTATTTAATTATATAAATTAAAATATTCCTTAGAAAAATATGAGATCAATTTTGTTAGCATTTCTATGGTCAAAGGAGCTTAAGAAAAATATATGATTTGAATAATTTTATATATTTCTGTTATTAATTGAAAAATTTTACTTTGTATTAATTTATTTAAATTATAAATAAATCAAAATTTGACAAAATTAATTTCACAATGTTCATAAAAATCATTTCAACTCACTGTGAAAATTCTAAATTTATTTAAGTTGATTTGGTCATTAAAGTGGATTTTTTAAGTAAAAATACTATTTTTGTACAAAATAAATTATATTAAATTAAATTAACTTAGAAAAATAGTTTTCTGAGTTCCTTGTGATCAGAGGCATTTAATAAAAAAAAACTGTTTTTGAGAAAATATTTTATTTTTTAAAATATATTTTGAATTAAAAATAATTAAAATAATCAAAATTTTCAAAAATACAAAGATTGTTTAAAATGTGTGAAATTATTTCCTGATCACTTAGGACACCTTAAAATATTTTCTTGATTTTTCGAAATTAAAAAAATAAATTTCTAAAGGCCTAAAATGCATTTTTTTATTTTCCGTTAAAATAAATACAATAAAATCAAAATAATCATAAAAATATAAAAATTTGTTCCTCTGAGTTTCTTGGGCTTATGAGGGTTTAATAAAAATTTAAAAGTGATTTTTGAATATTAAAACAAATTTATGTATTTAAATAATAATTAAAAATAACCTTTAAATAATTATAATAATTACAGTATCATTAAAAAAATCATAAAATTTTGTCTAAGTACTCTTCTGACCTAGGAAAACCTCCAATAATTTTCCCCATAAATTAAAACTTCATTTTTTAATTACATATTTAACATTGAAAAAAATCCTATTTTTGGGTTGAAATAATTATTTTAAATTAAATCAAATTTTGAAAAATCATACTTTCCTCCCTGATATTTTAATTAATCCATGGATGGGATACTCAAAAATTTTCAAGGCCATTTGAATTTTTCTTGAAAAATTATAAGTTGAAAAGCCCAAAGGGCAAAGCGGTAATTTTAGATTTCGGTGCCTTAATCAAAATTAGGATTAATGAAAGGGAAAAATAGGTAATTTTGATCTTAATAACTTTGTCTGCATGATTGAAATATAATGGGAATAAAAGGTAGAAACTCACTTACCACCTTTTTCACAATATCAACAAAATCATAATTTCCCTAATAAGAAGTCAATTAAGATCAAATGATTCTTAAGTGATGGGCTTAAGCAAGGAAGATGATTATTTACTTATCTTAGCCTAAAATTGAGGTTGTTTTGTTCTTTCAATAAGAATATATGTCACTTAAGCCAAAATTTTAATCACCACCTTTTTCCCTTTTTTATGATTGTTATGGGCTTGGTAGTGACCTAAGCTCGATGTCTAAACTCAACTGAATGGATTTAGAAGATAATATGATTGGGGATCAACATATTTAAACACTTTAAGCCCATTTGTGATAGGCACCAAATCTTTAATGACTTGAGCTTGCCTTAGGGGCATTCATCCATATAACCTTTAAGTAAAATATCAAATTGACTAAATCCTCTTATCTTTGGGATAATTGAATTATCATGCTTCACTGGCTAACGAGATGATCACTCTCTAACCTTGGATTATTAATAGAATAGTATGATAAGTTCTAAATGAACTCAAAATAAATTAAGAGATTCTCGAAGTAGTTCAGGGTCATTCCCCCGAACACTTTGAACTTTTAGATATTTTGAAGGGCAAAGTGAACTTGCTATATTTTGTTCTAAAAATTATCGACTAAGAACTTTAGAGGCCCAATAGAATCATACTTTGGGGTTGGATAGCTATATCTTCATCTACTCCTGTAATTTAAATTCTTTGCAAAATTATATACACTGGCAAAGCTAACTTTTCAGGTGGATGAACGAGAAGAATCAATAGGTACGCTTTTAAATTTTTGCATTTACCTTTCTGTACTTCTTGCTTCAAACTTGCATGTTAAACAATGATGTAATCCTGCATGAAAACCAAAACTGCTAGGATAACCACAAAACCAAAAAAAAAAATTTAAAACATCAAATAAGATAAAAATCATTGCCACGACATTAAAAAAAAAGATAACTCAAAATTTAATCACAAATATCAAAAAACAAAAATTATAACTAAATTAAAACATCTATATCAGATGATCAGGAATCCCTCGTAGGAGGTAACCAACGGTTGCTAACTATACTTCCCATGGTCTAAATGAAAGTACGGAACTCATTAGGTTGAGTTTAGTAAATTCATTTGGACTAAGTAAATCTAAAATAATGTACCGGAATGAGGGAACCGTAGGATCCTAACTAGTTTTTCTCTAATCAACTTTAATATGCCCCATAATATTTAAATAACTTGGACCTTTAGGAACATTTGATTTGACATCATGTCTTGACACTTTAGAAAACTTAAACTAACCACGATGAGGAGCTTGGAGCTAGCATTGTGAGCAGGATGACCATCTTCAATAGCAAAATATGTCTACACCAGCTAAACCATTCTTTCTTTAGAATTAAACAACCAAGTCATAGGACTTCAAGGTTGTCCACCTAGTGCGACATAAATCCTCAACTTATCTTTAGGCCTTTGTGTAGCTCTGCTATACAATATAAGCCCTAACTTGTTTTAAGATTCCGAGGTTATCGTTCCTCATGACCTAAATCCTCACTTCCTCCAGGCTATTTATGTGACCATTTCACACGAATGTAATCCCAAAACTAATAAAATTGGCATGATGAAATATATAAATAACTTCTATCCAAAACTAAAGTCAAACTATAGGGTAGCTTAGGAAGTCACTAAGGTTCTCCTCCGGATTTATAACATCCCCTAGTCTCTTTTACTTTTGATTCCATAATATGTTCCAAATTTGAGTCATTCCCCTTTCACACCTCTTTGTTCAATCTCATTGAAAAGACCTATTCATTTGATCTTCTTGAAGACAATATCCTCTGATTTTTATCTGCTAGGGTTTTGGCTGTAATGGAGTTGCCTGGTGTTGCTGTGAAGATTGTTTTAGGAGCTGCCTGTATCTTGAAGAGGTTACTTTGGTTTGATTTGAACCTTCAGCACTGTTCGCTGTGGCCTTTTTGGGGGAAGCTGAGGATTTTTGCTGATTTTAGTGAAGCATTCACTATTTCATTGGTTAGCTGAAGCTGCTAGTCTCCTTATCTGGCCTTGTTGGGGGTAGCTGAGGTTTGCTACTTTAGTGAAGCATTTACTGTGTCATTGGTTAGTTGAAGCTGCTAGTCTCCTTACTTCTTTTTAGCTAGTGTTTGAGTTTGGCCTGGGGTCTATCTCTGCTTTGGTTGGGATAGGAACCTGCCTTGCCTTTCTCTGATTTGGGGGTGCTGGTCTGGTGAGCCATGACCACCCTTATTGATATGGAAACTAATTTGCAATGGACTAAAGCCACCTATGCTGGGGTGGTTGGGAATCCCTCCTCCCCTTTGTTGGATCTTGATTTACTAGTATTCCCTCAGGAATTTCATAACACTGCTGTTGGAGAGGTTTTGCCTCTTGCATTCACCCAGTGGGATCTAAAGATGGGGAACCAGCTGCTATTTTCTCTGAAAATAAGATTGCTGATCTAAACTTGGAGGTTCAATTCACTCTAATTGGTAAATTCAGCTTGGGCCATCCAAAGGTGGAACTTGTAAGAAAATATTTTGAATCCCTAAAAATTTTAGAGTGGAAGCTAGGTCTGCTGGATGGTAGGCATCTCCTAATCCAGCTGACTAAAAAAGAGGACTATGCCAGAATATTTGCAAAGCAATCCATCATCATAGCTGGAACATAAATGAAAATTTTAAAATGGTCGCCTGATTATGACCCATCACAAGAACCTCCCACAGTGCCTATATGGATTAAGCTACCTAAACTGCCTTTGCACCTATTTAAATTGAATGAATTGTTCAATATTGGGTGCACCTTGGGTACACCTTTGAAGGTTGATGCTGCTACTTTTAATAAGGCCAAACCATCCAGTGCAAGAATTTTAGTGGAAAGGGATGTTACCCTTCCTGATGTCAAGAGAATTTGGATTGGGGACACTCAGAGGGGGTTTTGGCAAGAAGTAATCATGGAGCAAAGACCACATTATTTCCAACATTGCAAAATGTTTGGACATAATAGGGAGATATGTTATAGGTTGAACCCCCCCAATAGAAGGGTTTACCAACAACCTCAGCAGGAGTTGGATGATGCCAACATCAATCTCCAGGAAGTTGGAAACAAAGAAGTGCAAAAGAAGACTTCTATTTCTGCAGGGACATATGAGTCTCTCATCCAAAAGGATTCCTCCTGTGTGGCAGGGACAATTAGAAATGGTAGCAATGTTGCTGGTCAAATATCTACAAAGGATAAGAAATTGGAGATCCAATCAGAGGTTGAGACAGTTGGGGAGGAGATACTTGCCTCCCCATCTCCCAGAAATGTAAAGAACCAAGTGGTGGATTTAGTGGTGGAATCCCCCAGCCGGAAACTGGTAGAAGCTATGAACAAAGAGCTGGAGTCAGATTGGAAAATTCAGAAAACTAAGAAGAAAAAGAACTACAAATCAGAAGGACGAGACCTTGGAAAAGGAAAAGAGCATCAGAGTCTGGAGGTTCATATCAATCAGATAAAAATGGGCTCTAACAAAATAAAAGGGAGGACTAGGTCCAAGTCCCAACCTTATTCTTCTCCCCCCTCCCCATGATTAATCTGTTGTGCTGGAACATTAGGGGGATTGCCCACCCCTTATCATTAAAAAGACTCAAATATCTAAATAAAAAACATAAACTTTGGTGCATAGCCATCTTGGAACCTATGGTTCATCTCAACACTTTGAAAATTGCAAAAGTCTTCCCTGGCTTCAATCTGTTCACTAATATCAGCAACAAAATTTGGGTTTTTTGTAGGAAAGAAATGAAGTGCTCTATCTTACTTAATCATACGCAAATCTTACATATGAATCTCAGCTTTTTGGACATGGAAGTTTTTTCTTCTTTTGTCTATACTGGCACCTCTAAAGCTGCTAGAATTGATCTGTGGGAATCCTTGCAGCTCATCCAAGGTTCAATTGATAAGGCCTGGCTGGTGGGAGGAGACTTCAATTGCATTTCCTCTCCTGCTGAGACGAAGGGAGGCAGACCTCCCAACCCCACCAATATATCATTCTTTAATGATAATATCCAAAAAATTGGGTTATTTGACCTGGGGTTTAGTGGTCGACCTTTACTTGTAGAAGGAAGGACTTGTGGGAAAGGTTGAATAGAGTTTTTTCCAATGACAATTGGATCCAAAAGTTCTTGCAGACATCCATTACTCACCTAAGCCTAGCTGGCTCAGACCAAAGGCCTTTACTGATCATTATAGTGAGTAAGGTGACTAACCAGAAAAGCTCTTTCAAATTTCTGAATGTGTGGTCTCAACACTTAAACTTCTTGAATCTTATTAAATAACATTGGAAGAAGGACCTTCATCCTGACCCCATCATCAACGTATGGATTAATCAGAAGAAGGTGGCCAAAGCCCTTAAGCAGTGGAGCTGGAACACTTTTGGAGACCTCGTGCTGATTGTAGATAAGGCTGAAAAGGAGGTAACTGGTCTGGAGGAGGAGCATAGCAAAGGGAGGATTAATGAGGCTGTTCTTCTTGAGGTAAATGAGAGACTCTTAAATGCTATTCAGTGGCAGGAACATTTCCTTCAACCAAAGGCTGCTAAAACCAAATTTGCTGAAGGAGATAGAAACACTAAATTCTCCATGCTTGCATTAAATACCAAAAGAAAAGCAACACTATACACTCTATCAAGGACCAGAATGGTGTTTGGCTCAGGCAGGAAGAGGAAATTGTTGAATGTGTTGTGCAGTATTGTCACAGCCTAATGAATGGGACCATCAATGATAGAGTGCAAATTGACAACAATTTGTCTACTGACAGCAAGAAGTTCACTGCAAATATGCATTTGAATGATATTTTTTATGAGGAGGAGATTAAAATTGCTTTGAATTCCATTGACAGTTCTAAATCTGCTCGACCTGCTGGGTTTACTGCAGACTTCTACAAGAAAGCATGGGAAGTTATCAAGGAGGAGGTGATCAAAGCTATCCAACATTTTTTCATAGGAAACTCACTTCCTAACTATTTTAGTTCTTCTACTATTGTCTTCATTCGTAATACCTCTATCAAGGACAACTGGAATCATTACAGCACGCTGAGTCTAAACAATGTTATAAGCAAGACCATAAGTAAAATTATTGTTCACAGGTTTCAGCCTGTTTTACCTCAACTTGTCAGCACTAACCAAGCTGCCTTTGTGAGAAGAATTGGGGACAACATCCTCCTGGTTCAAGAACTTTTGCAGGATTTGGAGAAACCATGCAGGGGGGAATGCCATTTTTAAGCTTGATCTAAAGAAGGCTTATGACATGGTCAACTGGGATTTCATCATTGAATGCTTGGAGGCTAGGGCTTGGAGGCTAGAGTGCTGTAAGATTATTAAAAGATGGCTTGAGGACAACATAAACTCA
>NW_018250663.1:52991-55597 GCF_001263595.1 Phalaenopsis equestris | reverse complement strand
GTTTCTTTAAAGCTACTAGAGGGCTGTCGCGACTTTAAGGACCCATTATCCCCTACCCCCTACCATTTTTATCTTGGTGTTGGACTACTTCTCTAGACTGATGGAATGCAAGGAGAATAGGAAAAGCTTCAACTCTTATCTCAATAGAGCTAAGAGGGACCCATTATCCCCTACCATTTTTATCTTGGTGTTTGATTTAGTTATGTTTATTTCTATAATCCTCATTTAGTCAATTTTGATTTAGCCTAAGTCACCACTAAGCCCTTAAGGCCTAGGTGAGTGTCTTAATTAGTTTTGAAAAGGGTTAAACTTTAAGTGGTCATGATTCATGATTTGAATTTTATTTGAAAACAAGATAGGGGTATTAAATTGATTAATTATTGGCTTCCAAAGTCATACCCCTTAAGTCCAGGATCATCTAATTTTAATAAACTTCCAAATCTTAATAATTTAGAAATTTATTAACTTATCTTTTTAATGAGGGAAATAAAATTGGTTTCTACCAATTAACCCCTTGTGTTTCAAACATCAAATAAATTGATTAAGATCAGAGGTTACCCATTCCCCTCCTTGACTTAAGCCTAAATGTTAATTAAGACTCAATTTCCAAAATTACACATTTACCCCTAAGACTCTAACACCTCATAATTTGTCAAATTCAATTTAAATGACTTTGAAATTCTTATCCTACCTCATTCATGGGTCAATTAAGACATCAGAGGAGAAAATATGATTTTTCAAAATTTAATTTAATTTATATAATTATTTTCATGCAAAAATAGGATTTTTCAAAGAAAATTCCTAACTTGACCAAGGTAAATTATAATCCCTTGAAATTTTTACTAGAGGTTAAAGGAAATTTATAAATTTTTAATAGAGGTTAAAGGAAATTTATATAACTATTTTCATGCAAAAATAGAATTTTTCAAAGGAAATTTTCATGATTTTTTGAATTTTCTGTGATTTATTAGAATTATTTTAAGTTCTCGGCTATTTAATAAAAATAAAATATTTTAGGCGGTGAAAAGTAAGTTTTGTATTTTTGAAAAATCTCCCTAAGGTCAGAGAACTCAGAGGAGCAAATTTTATATTTTTCTGATTTTTTCCTTGATTTATTGGAATTATTTTAGTGAAAAACTTATTTTTAGCCTTTGAAAAATTATTTTTAAGATTTAAAATTCAATATCTTTATTTAGGAAATCAGGAAAAATATTCTGATTGTTCTTAAGTGATTAGGAAATAATTTAGAACATTTTCATGAGTTTCATTATTTTATGATTTTTATGAATTTTAATTATTTAAATACTTAAAATAGGCCAAAAATTAAGTTTTTATTTTAAATATTATTTTATTTTTATAAAATATCCCTGATCACAGAGAACTCAAAAAACTAAGTTTCATAATTTTTTGAGTTATATTTTGATTTTTAAAAAATCATTTAAGTGTTAAGAGTGGTATTTATCTTTAAAAATCAATTTAAGCTATTAAATGAACTTAAAATATTTTGAAACTTTTATGATGAGTTCTCTGGATCATAAATCACAGTGGAGACTAAAAATCAATTCATTTAAATGTTTATATTTTCCAAATTTAATTATTCTAGTGATTTAGTATTTGCAAAGTTTAAGTGCATTTTAAATGACTTGACCCATGAAATTATTTCCAAAGGTTTCTCTAGTCATGGTGGACCTTCGAAAATTTTCTTAGTATTTAATAATCAATAAGCTAATTTCCATGATTATTTTGACGGAATAATGTGTAATAACTTGAAAAATATGGATCTATGTATAGGAACTTCATCTGACTTTAGAAAAATCAGAGGATGTTTCTCTTGGCAGAGACAACAACATGTCAAAATTTCAAGCTAAGGTGATGTGTCAATATGCATGGAGAATCAAATGATTCCAAATAGTATTTAATTTAGTGTTTAATTAATTAAAAATATTTTATGCATCAAATGGGCTTGAAAATTATTCCACATTATTCTCCTCTGTTCACTCAGCAAGAGGGTATTTTTATTTTATTTTTTTGATTTTTCTACACAAAGTTATGGATTTTCTAAGTTAGGGGTATTTAAATAAATAGTAAAAAGTCCTATATATCTATTAAAATAGCGCGTGCCACCTCAACCTACGACAACTCCGAAGGCATGCGTGGCGCGCTTTGGTTGGACGTCGCCTTCCACGCAGCTGTTGACTCGGCCCACGGTTCATGTCCTGAAGTGTTGTCTGATGCGATCTCCCCCGTCCATTTGATACACGCTTGATCGAAACGGCTCCCCATCATCATCCCCGATAGAATGATCCCGTGCCCGTCCACACTAAAACCTTAAGATCTCGGCCTAGACTCAACCAAATCACTTCGGGTTTGATCTTATGGACTCGTCTAAGTGAGACGAACACATCCACACGGTTAAGATGTCATGAAATCAAGCTTAAGTAAATGAAGAATCAAAATAAGCTCGGGAGAAGGAGAAGTTTTATACCTTTGCTCTGAGAAGGGAGGCTTCAATCAGAGGTGCTCAGCACGTTTGTTGGGGTCTAAGGAGGCTAGGGATTGAGTCCCTGGTCTTTGTGTAAGGCCTAGGTATGAATTCGACCAAGCTC
>NW_018250663.1:25289-52083 GCF_001263595.1 Phalaenopsis equestris | reverse complement strand
GTGGTGGAGTTAATTTGGTGACCTTAGGGTGGTTAGGTCACATTTAGTGTATGGGTCCAAGTGGGTGCAAATGACCACAACTTGGGTTTGGGCTAGGTTAGCCATGTCAATTGGCCAAAATAATTGTTGCATTTGGTGTAGATGATCCCAAGGAACAACTTTGGTGAAAAATGGAAATGGTTTTGAGTTCAATTGGGGGGTCAATTTGAAGGAATTTTGAACTTTAATCAATTTGGTCATGTTGGGCTAGACTTGGGTCTAGCTTGGGTTAGTCTTAGGCTAAGTCCAAATTAATTATTTTAAATGGTCAATGGGTACCCTATGAAGAGTTTTCAACATGAATTGAGTGCCAATTTGGGGGTTAAGGCAATCAATTGGGTTAAATTTGGGGACTTAGCGAATTTGGGGCTAAATTTGGGAATTTTGGATTTAGGCCAAAATCAAATGGATTTGAGGCTTCACCATGGCTAATTGATGGTTTATTTTGATGTATAAGAATGTTATAAAGATTTTATTTTGGTAATTAGGGGGTGTTTTAGGGGTAAAAGGCCAAGATGGGTATTTTGGTAGAGTTGAGGTACCAATCATCACCATTAAGCCATGGACCAAAGGAAACCCCATTTTGGGTCCTCTACGTAGTGGTCTTAGCCAAACCATAGCTCTAGAGCTAGTAGGTTTAGGGGATCATCTACATGAGTATCCCAAAAGATCAAGGGAGCTAGTCTAGAAATTTGAGTTCAGGGTTGTGAGTGATTGTGGGTACAGATAAGTGTAGTGAGTGCCTTAGCTCCAGACCAACACCCAAGGTCAACCCTAAGGTTCAGCAATCCTAAGGGTGACTCATCTTGAGTTTCCCCCACATTGACCCCATCTACTAAGTATTTAGAGGTTGAGAGCAGCATGTGGAACTTCAAGTTGAGTGGAGAAGAGGGTAGAATTTCCAATGGTGAGTGTGTTATGTCTAGTTTTCTAGGAATAGTCAACAGGAAAAGTCCTATGGCTAGACCCTAGGCTACTAAAGAGGAAAAACTAAACCTCAACCAAAAATGAGGTCAACAGCCTAATGTTGTGAAAAGACTGAGAATTTATTTTTATCAAAATCGAAACGGCCAAAATTTTGGAACTGGCGCACGACGCGCTAGATTTACGCATGATGTGTCGAATTATAGAGAGCTGGCACATGATGCACCGCGGAGACAAAAGTGACTTAAACATTTCAAATGACTATTTTTGGCTTGGACACCTTCAAATAACTCTTAAAAACTGACTCCAAGACATATTTTAGGGGGAAAATGAGGAAAGAATCATCACATTTCAATTCTTATGGCTTCCCACTCTAGAAACTCCGCTATATTTGGAATTTTTGACCCAAGAAAGCTCATCAATTTTTCGCACAAAAATTGCATGATCGAGTTATAGTGAAGAAGAGGCTTATCCAAGAGAGGGGATTTATGAAGTAAGGATTCAACACGCCGAATACTCAAGTCAAACAGGTTGTTGTGCAGAGGCATTAGGAAGTGCTTTCCTACACTACTGCTGTTGTAGTCATCCCTGTGGTGAAAGAATTTTATGTAAATCTTCATGGGATCAACTAAGAAATGATCTACGTGCAAGGCAGGTTTGTTCAGTTCACTCCTTCAACAATCAACAAAATGTTTTTGATCGAGAACGTGCCTGTCTTCCACAATGCAAATTGTACCCCTACAAGAGACAACATGGATGAACTCTACTATTAACTTACGGATGAAAATGCTAATTGGAAATCTCAAGATGATGGGAATGTGAGTTTTTCTTCATCATTGTTAAATCCTACTTCAAAGGCATGGCATTTCTTCATTTCCTCAAAATTACTGCCTACTATGAAAATTAGTATGGTCACTAAGGAGAGTGCTATCCTAAGCTACTATAATCAAACTGAAAAACCTATTGATATTGGAGCCATAATTGTAAAATCAGTTTTGGGTTTGAACGTGAAAGAATCTGCAATTGGATTAGGACATCCATCTACTATTTTCCAACTCTGCAGTCAATCGCAAGTACCTTATGAAAGTTGGGAGAAAGTACTATTGCCTTGGAAGCCAATGGATCCTAAAGTCTACTGCAGTCGTATTAGAATGAGATATGAAAATGATATGAATGTACAAATCGATCAAGGATCACATAATTCATCACCTATTTGGCCCTACTACAACTCAATTTCACTTTTAAAGAGAATCAAGAAGATAGAGAAAGAGGTGCATAATTTTATGAATGCAATTGAGAATATTTCTGAAATGCTGGATCACATAGATTGGAGACTCAAGGAACATTTTGAACAACATTTTGAACATACATTGAACATACATGGCATATTGAAGATGGTCTGGTACGTATGTTCAAGAAGCATGCGTGGATAGAGAAGGAAAATTCAACTGATGAAGTTTCATATAGGCTCTTCTACAATCTATATGTGCACTAACAATCTATGGGAGAAATCCAGGAGGATGAGAGTGAAGAAGATGTTTGAAGTTTAGTTAATCACAGAATGTTTTGTCTAGTTTTGTTTGTTTTAGTTTGTTATGTTTGATTACCTTTACTTTCGATTGTTGCACCGTAACATTCGATTGTGGCACGATCTATGTTTATTGCTTTAAAGTTTGATGTTTAGATTTCAGTGTTAGAACGTTGATTTACTTTAGAACACTGAATTTGTTATGTGTTGGCTTGAAAAATGTTAGTTTGTAATAACTCAGATTTCATATATAAATATGAGTTTTGTGTTGTTTGTGAAAATTTGGTGTTAGTTTGATATTTAATTATTCTTAGAAAGGTTTATTCGAGTCCAATAGAGGTTGACATAAAGCGGTACAGAGCAAATTTTCATAGAAATTGAGATCTAGTAAAAATATGCTCTGGCGCATCCTGTGCCAAATTGGCGCATGATGCGCTAACTTACAAAGCCTTGGCACATGGGGCGCCAAAGGTCCAAACACGTCGAATTGCCTAGAAAAACTGTGAAATCACATGGAAAACCTCCATTTTTGCTGCTTGGTCGTCTTCCACCTCCAGCCTTTAGTTTAAGGCATCACATTGCGAGCTAAGGAGAAGGATTTGGAGGCCAAAAATCATAAATTTCCTATTTTCTTGGTAAGAGCTTAACTTTAACTTATAAATTTTTTATTTTCATCATGGATTTTGGGAGATTCAAAAAATGGGATTTTTGATGAAAATTCTTGAAGAAAACTTATTGTGAAAAGTTTCTTACCAAATAATCTTGCTTAAGGAGTTAGATTTGTGATTTAATAATTTTATTGGAATTTATTTGGATTTTTATAGAATCTCCGATGGCTCCCCGCAAAAAAAGAGGAAGAAAGTTGGACGAATTTGATGCTCAAAAGTTTGTTAATTTCAAGGCCCAATATTATTTACAATATCCGGAGATTGATCCAAGAAAGGGTGTTTGCAAACTCGAGAGGCAAGGTTGAAAGGTTGATTCTCGACATAAATTTGGAGTGATTTGGCTATTTCACTGCTGTAGCGATCATCCTAATGGTTCGAGAGTTCTATGCCAACCTAAGGTTCACCGTGGGAGATCATATTCTGGTGAGAGGTACGCAAGTTGAGTTTAACTCTAAAAGGATTAATGCATTATATGGGCTGAGGAATTTCTTCCATGAGGAATATGTCGCTTTTGTTATCACTAATTCATCACTGGAAGAAGCCATTGGCGAGAGTGGAAGATAAAGAATAATAAAATAGTTAAATTCTCTGCTTCCATGTTGATGATTCAGTCCAAAGTATGACATCACTTTATCTCTGCCAGACTTTTACCTACAAATCATCTTGCTGATGTTACAAAAGATCAAGTTGTGTTGAACTATTGCATTCAGAACATGAAGGTGTAGACGTTGGTGTGGTGCATTTATAGTTCATCACGCTCAGAGTATTGCTAGTAGTGCTACTGGTAGAGGCTCGGGATATCCTGCCCTGATTTTCACTCTGAGAGATTATAGCCTCAGAATCTGATTGGGAGGCACATGATTCAAGTTGTAGAATCATTTGTTGAGTCTAGAAGTGGAAAAAGGGATAGGCCCTCTACATCTGTTGCAAGAGCCTCAGAATCTGATTGGGAGGCACATGATTCAAATTGTAGAATCATTTGTTGAGTCTAGAAGTGGAAAAAGGGATAGGCCCTCTACATCTGTTGCAAGGGCATCTACTTCTAGTTCTACATTGTTGGAAGGTATAATGGACTAGCTCATGATTCAAAAATATGATATCATTAATATATAGACTCATTTTGGAGAGACAGAAGCAAGGAATGCATATAATGATGAATATTAGCAGAGGAGAGTTCGGCATGATATAGATTTCAAAATGCTATGGTTAGACACTTCATGGGTGAACCTAATGTGAACTTTCTTGCCTACCCCAGCTTTGTTCCATATGCTCCCATTCATGATGAAGATGAAGAGGAAAGAGAACAAGAAGAAGATGACGATGATGATGGTGTGGAAGGAGATGATGACTGATAGTTTAATGTAAGTTTGATTTGATATTATGTGTTGTTTGTATATTTGTTTGTACTGTGTTGCACTTTTATTTGAGACTTGTTGGATTTAAGATTTTTATGTTGTATTGTGGACCTATAATTTGTAATAGTAATAGTTGACTTTTTACTTTTTTGTTGACTTTTTACTTTTTAGTTTTAGTTTTAGTATTTTCAGTTTGAGCTTGTTGAATGTGTAGTATTTTCAGTTTTTATTTTTTAGTTTTAGTATTTTGTTTAAATTCCCAGCAAGTTCTTTAGAATATATTATATTTTATTTAATACTTTAAAGTCTATTTATAGTTTTATAGTTAGTACCTGCAGTGTATAGAACCAATTTCATGTTCAAAAATCTTTTACAGGTTAGTTTTTATTTTTATGCATTTACTGTTTTCTTTCACCAAATAAAATTTTGTACTAAAATATTTTAAAATCATTTAAAAATTTACGTTTGGGGGGAAAGAAAAATTTATTTTGAAATGGAGAAAACTAAATTTTATTTGTGCTTAAGTAACTATATTTGTCAAAATAAATTTAACATGACCTGGGATATTAACATTTAACTTTTAATGACTATGCTTATGTTTATAAATATTATATTAAATTATGGTAAAAAAAATATTTAATAATGAGGGCCAATTCTAAAGATAAAGATATTTGGTATGATAGGACAAGACTATGTTTTTCTATGTTAAGTAAAGGAAAATAGTATTTTTGAAGTGTTAAAAATTTTAGAGTTTCATGTAAGAAGAAAGGAAGAGGCTTTATGAAAAATCATAAACTAGTATGATATTATTAAGTAAGGAGAGGTGTGGAGTTTTGGCTTTAAGAGGAGGATAATGAAGTTCAAAACTATTAAAGGCTATCCAGATATAGTAACCTCACCTAAAAAAGAAAAAAAATGGAATAAAAAGATCTTAAAAGAAAAAAATAAGGAAAAGATAAAGAAAAGAAAAAAAATGGGTGAGGAGAAGCTTGAGGGGAGAAGCTTGAGGAGATGCCAGGAGATGCCTAATCAAAAGTTGGTTTCACTTGAATCAACTTAAGGAAGGAGCTTTATTACTCTTTCTAAACTTATATTAAAGTATTAGTAGCATTCATAGTAACGTTTTCATGAAGTTCTATTTCATATGAATGTTCTAATTGTTCTTAGCATGACAAATTGCAATTGTACTTGAAATGAATAGGATTCAGAAATCTTAAATTTGATTGTTGAATATTTCTAGACTTGCAGTTTGAACCTAAGCTATTAAAGGTTTTTCTTCATTTAAATTTTGATATTTTATTTATTTAACTAAAGTATAGAAGTAATAATTTAATCTCTATCTTAAAGTCATATTCTTTTATGTAATAAAAGTGTCACTTGAGGATAAGTAACATTTAAGTTTAGGGGATTTTGATACACAAAAATAACATATTATTTTAAGTACCATTTTACGCTTATTTTTTGTGATATTGCACTTTAAATAAAGGTATTTTTTGTATTTTTGTTGTATGTATACCATTTTTAGGCATTTGGAGCAAAGATGGTAAAAGGAGCAAAACTTGGAGCAAAAACAACTAATTTTGGGGTTTGGCGCATGATGCGCTAAACTGGTGCATGATGCGCCAAAATCCAGAGTACCAAAAATGATGCGCCAGGTGCAAATTTTTCAAATTAAGGTGGTTTGAGATGAATTTTGCGTGAGTTTTCAAAGGGACACTTGTTCTAAACACCCAATGGAGTGATTCAATGCATCTAGACACTTTGGAAGGTTCTAATTTGAAGGGATTTGACTCTTGGATCAAAGAGGCACATATTTTGAATTCAAATGTTTGACTTTTGAATTTTGGAGGGAAAGTGAAACTCTTTTTAGAGGAGGCAGCCCAGAATAAAATGGATTTGAATAAAAACTTCTAAGAGGGGGGCGGAAAAAGAAAAAAGCGAAAAAGAGAGGTGGCATGAGAACCAAGAGGAAGAGATAGAGAGAAATTCAAGGGCTTGGAGATTGTCTTCTAGGGTTGTAGGAGGAGAGGGTAGGTGAGAGATTTCTTCTTCATTACACTTCTAAGAGAGAATTGAGAGTGCTTGTAAAGAGAGAAAGGCTTGGAGAGAACTTCTAGGGATTTTGTTTGGAAGGATTGTGAGATAAGTTCTATTTTTCATTTCTTTTGATTGTAAACTTGTTTTTATATATGAAGTCCGTGTTTTATCGTATCCTTCTCATGAATTTTGAGTAGTCTTATTTATCCTTCTCCCTACTTTGAAGAACTGTTTCGTGAAGAATTGATTTTGTTTTCTATGGTTTTAAATGTTAATAATTTGTGATGATTTGAACTCTGATATTCATTTGCTTTTTGATCTGGCTAATTGAATTGTTAAAATGTGTTGATAAACATTTGTTCTAAAAAGGGGATATGATTTCTATAACAAAGGGAGAATCACATTTGATTTCATGGGAGAGTATGTCATCCTTAGGATTGTGTGCAAATAAATAGGGAAATATACTTCGTTGGATGTAGAATTGGAAGATTTTAAGGTCACAGATTAGAATCCCCAACTTGGTTCAGTTGATTGGAAACTAATGCGAACATGTTAGCCCTCAGGTGATTTCATGGGAGAGTATGTCATCCATGGGATTGTGTGAAAATAAATAGAGAAATATAATTCGTTGGATGCAAAATTGAAGATTTTAAGGTGTTAGATTAAAAACCCCAATTTGGTTCAGTTGATTGGAAACTGATGCGAGATTGTTAGCCCTCAGGTGAAGGAGTAGTGGGAGCTCTGGCGTCCAGCCGATATCCTCCCAGCCTAACCATGGAATTAGAGACCAAACTCTGGATTAGTTAATGTTCTTCATAGCGCTCGAAAGACAATTTTTAAATATATTTTTCAAATGATTTCAATTTCTTCACAAGCCATATTTTTGTTGTAAAGGGGAAGGGTGCTCTCTCATACTTGAACTTTTTGTCAATAAAAACCTTTGTTTTATTTCACCAATTTTTCTTTTCAAAGTTTAGCATCTAGTTTAACTTAACTATTGTAGTCATACATTTGCATATTTAGTAGCATTTTACTTGAGTAGTTTAACTTCAAACTTCATACTTTAATTTGTTTTTATTTTTATTTTTATTTAAGAATATAATATAAATAGCTAGCATATATATATTTTCAGCTTCCCTTTGGAATCGACATCTAGTGCTCCATTAGAGCCCTATATACTTGAAGGATACGTATACTTACGTTATATGTAAAAGGGAATTGGGAGTTTAAAAGAGGTTTTAAAGATAAATTATTTTCATTAAAGTTACATTGTTATTTAGGTTACATTACATATTTATTATTAATTTAATCCCAAGTTTCCCCGCATCACCCTTGCATGAAAGAGAGTTCCGCCAGTCTGCCCGCTACGGAGGATGAGTCTGAATTCCCTACGGAGCAAGTACAATATGAAGTACTAAATAAATTTTACAGGGGTTGCCCGATGTGCAACATTAAATTTCCTATTCCATCATTGACAAGAGGGGCATTTATGGATTTTCCAACGTGCAACATTCTACACTTAGACCACTATAGTTCATTTGAAGAATTCATAGCTGTCGACACGGGACACCAGGAAATAGCTTATTCAGACACCAGGTTTTACATTCCATTACCTGTGGAGACAATTCAGATGTGGTATACTACAAATGTGGAGATGATAGATCCACCTTAATAATCCCAAAGGATCCCGAGAGTAGAATTGGAAAGGGTAAACAAAGTTAAGAGGAGAGAATTCAAATTTTATGAAGAAATCTGAGGAAATATCGTAAAAAATTTGGAAGGCCTGGAGCTGTACACAGGAGTCTTCTCTGAAAGATATGAAAGAAAAATCCTAACCTGCATATTTGATCTAAGAGACAGAGGTCGAGCTGGGCTGCTGATGGAAAGATCTTATTCTCGGCCACGAAAATGGATGAGAGGAAAATGCAGGATCACCATCCAATACGGATGCTGCTATAATTTCACTAAGGATGGACAAGGGAATCCACGAGGCATCCTAAGAAATTACTTATCTGTCACTAATAGGCAATTAAAATAGATATTTAATTTTAATAACTCTTAAATAACTAATTCTACTAATAAAGTTTTGAATGTGAAATTCAATATATAAGAAAGCATGTTTATCCTTGTCAAGAAATTAAAGTGAATGGATAAAGTGAATCAGTTCAAATTAGATTGTGCCAAATAAGAGCATACCTATTCTTTACCCTTTGGTCCAGGCATAAAGAACATTGACTAATCATATGCTTGGTTACTGAATATGCGACTAGACTGGGAGGATACCGGCTCTCACGTCGGAGCTCCCATGTTCCCCTCGCCTGAGGGCTAACATCTACAGTTCAGCACCCAAACGATAGGATCGAATTGGAGATTTCAGTCTGTCACTCTAAAATCTCCACATCTACGCCCGATAATTTTATTTCCTTATTTATTGCACCCAACTTTCAAGGGCTTTGACCTCCTTGAATCTTGGATGTAATATTCACTTTAGTTGTAAAACTCAACATATTTTAACAAATCAATTGGCCAGATAGAAAGTAAATTAAGATCGAAGTGAAAAGATCAACACAACTTCTTTAACATTTTCAAGGCTCAACCAATTCAAATCACCATTTCACAAAATCTCAAGACAAGGAGAAAGAGAAAACTACTCAGAACTCATGGGGAAGATATGAAAAAACTCAGAATTTATATATAAAAATAAAGTCATACAAACTACAACAAGTAAATAACACTTATCTCTAATTCCTCCCCAAGCAAACTCCTCGAAGCTCCTTTGAATCTCTTCCTTTCTTTCCAACACACAGAATTCTTTTTCGAAGCGGCAAAATGGAAGAAATCTTTCACTTTCCCTCCACTCTTACAATCTCTCAAAGAATTCCTCACAATCTAACCCTAAATTAAACTCTCTACACTCTACACACTCTCCAAACTCTCCCAACACTTCCAACACTTCCCTATTTTCAGCCAAAATCTCCTCTTATTTCTCCAAGAGTTGCTTAAGCATCATTTCAAAAATCGTCCACATTCAATGCACCTTTTGGGATAACAGTCGATCTCACCGTCGGCAGCCTCAAGGGCACCGTCGGCGAGCCTTCTAAAATATTTGTCAGGCCTCTCGGGAAAATCTCATCGTCGGCGCCGTTGGGCTCGCCGTTGACGCCCTAGTTCAAATCTTCATATTTTGGTCCTTTTCGCTCCAAATTCGCTCCTTTTTGCATCTTTTTGCTCCAATGACCATAATTCATCATACTTGCAACAAAACATCAAACATACATTTCTCTAAAGTGCAATATCATCAAAATCAGTATAAAATAGGTATGAAAATCTCAACATATTTTCCTTTGGTCAATAACCCACGGTTGCTAACGAGACTTCCCATGATCTAAATGAAAGTATATAACTCATTATGTTAAGTTTAGTAAATTTATTTGGACTAAGTGAATCTAAAAGAAAATAGTGGTGCCGAAAGGAGGGAACCGTAGGATCCTAATCGGTGTTGCTCTAATTAACTTTAATATGCCCCATAATATTTAAATAACCATGACCATTAGGAACATTTGATTTGACATCATGACTTGACACATTAGAAAAATTAAATTTGCTACAACGAGGAGCTTGGAGCTACCATTGTGGGCAACACGGCCATCTTCAACATCAAAACATGTCTATACTAGTTAAACCATCCTTTCTTTAGAATTAAACAACCAATTCATAGGACTTTGAGGAATTTTGTCTAGTGCGACATAAATCCTCAACTTATTTTTGGGCCTTTGTATAGCTCCGTTATACAATATAAGCCCTAACTTGTTTTAGGATCTAACTTGCAATATAAGCCCTAACTTGTTTTAGGATTCTGAGGTTGTCGTTCATCATGACCTAAATCCTCACATCTTTCAGGCTTTTTGTGTGATCTTTTCATACGAATGTAAGTCCTAAACTAATAAAATTAGCAGGATGAAACATTTACATAATTTTTCTCCAAAACTTTTCCTCTAAATAAAAGCCAAAAAATAGGGTAGCTTAGGAAGTCATCGAGGTTCTCCTCCTGATCTATGACATCTCCTAGTTCTTCCTCCTTTGGATTCTCTTCCTTTGGATTCCATAATATGTTCTATAAATGCTCCAAATTTGAGCCATTCCCATTTCACACCTCTTTATCCGGTCTCATTGAATAGTTCTATTCTTTTGACCTTCTTGAAGACAATATCCCCTGATTTTTATGAAGAGTTTTCTTAAATGACTTCGGTTATCTAAGATGTAATTAACTATAGGGGCTTGCCCTTATAGGAAGTTTTTCCGAACCCAGCTTAATAAAAACCCTATTTAACTTTTCATATTAAATAAGAGAACTTGTCGGCTTACAAATAAAAAAATAGTTTTTGCAAACCAAACGGATGTCATATATTTCTTAGTTTATTTGATCGAGGTTCACCCTCAAGTCTTGTATTTATCTTTCAGGATAGATACATGGCTTGAGGTATTCAATTAAATATATATATATATATATATATATATATATATATATATATATTTATATATGTGTGTGTGTGTGTGTGTGTAAATTAAATGCCTTTCCGAAGCGGTCGAAAATATTTTGATTCCGGCAACCGACAGCTTTCAACGGGCAACTGCTCAACTAAAATAGTGTCGACATACTTTTGTTGCTTATATTATAATTCTCCTATTTTTGTTATTTTTAGATGTAGTTCCAACATATTTCATTTGAAGATTTTACACCTTTCTCCATTTACTTTTGTGGCTTATATTATACTACTACTGATTACTTATGTTGTTAGTACTACTTTTATTAATTTCTTTCTCCATTTACATATGACAACAGACGGTGCTAATAGTGAGCCGCCTGAGCATCCTCATGTTCAAGGCACTTTGGGGAGCATGTAAAAGAGATTGGAAAGGGCATGTCCTCTTTTGTGAGCATTATCACAGCAAGTTTAACACCCCCCGCATTGTGTTAGCCATGAGGTGCTCCCGCTGCAGCCCCTCTTTCACCAACTCCCTCTCATGCACTTGCGCCCACACCAAGCCAGTTGTCACTTAGTGTCCAACTCTCGCCTCTGATGGGCCAAGCCCCTCAACTCCCACCCCTTCGAGGGAAGACACCTTCCACATGGTACATATTGTGCCAAATGGAGACCCATAAGTTATCTCTAACATTACGATAAATTCATTTTTCATTCTCGATCATATGTGTATCTAATATTTCTTTTTCAGGTCCACTCTTCCTATTCCACCCATGACATCAATCAGAGTGGATACAATCATGTGTATCTCTCATAAAAGTAGATCCCGTTTGCGACTCATGATTTGAGGTTATGAAAATTTGAGGTAAGATCACTTAATTTGAATTAGAATACTAACTTTAATTTATTTTATTATTCTAAACAATATTGCACAATTTTTAAATTTCATGGGTCCTGCTAGCTGTTGAAGCATCGCCATTAGATACTTCACAAATATTAGGTTCATGGCAGATATCGACTAGGTGATATGTTCACTATTGCCCAAAGGAAGGGGGAGCAACCCATCTAGGTGGAAGAGTATATCTAAGCTAAGTTGAACAAAGCATGGGCCTCAATTGAGTATGAAAAGAGGTGGATGAAATAGCGGATGCGAACAATCAAGAGGGCCAAGAGCCCTGCACTCCAAATTGGAGGCTCAATCCACCAAATAAATAATTACCGGAGGCTAGTAATATTATCTAAATATTCAAAAAATTAGTTATCAATGTAATTATCTAATACTAACCATTTTCTTATGCTACATAGCAATAGGAGCTTGGTCGTCGGCTCTCCACTGCAAAGTTGCATGTTCTGATGCATCGACTCTAGAGGATGCAACAAGGGGTCTTCAACCTCTCTGGGTGGGTTAATAAAGCAAAAAAAAAAATATTTTTCTACATTTATTTTGAATTTAATAATAATAATAATTATTATTATTATTATTAATTTTTTATTTTAATTGCGTAGGAGGAGTTCAAGCAGCTTTGGGAGAGCCATTTTCCCAGCCAGACTCTGATATTCTCTAGCAGCAGTGAAAGTCAATCTACCATTGCTTTGTCAGATTTGGAGCTATATGTCACGGACAAATAGTCTCACATCGGCTAGGTGTTGGGCCGAAAAGCTGTGTTTAAGTCCTGGGCTGCTTATCACCCACAAGGGCTCTTTTGGGAGGTGACAAGTGGCATCAAAGCAGACTACTGTCTGCCAGGTGTGTGGACTCTTCATGGACTAGTGGGGCCGATCCGTGACGAGGGCGTCACTTGATTGGGTGGAGGAGAATGTCACGGACAAATAGTCCCACATTGGCTAGGTGTAGGGCCGAAAAGCAGTATTTAAGTCCTGGGCTGCCCACCACCCACAAGGGCTCTTTTGGGAGGTGACAAATAGCCACAGATGAAGGGGAAGAAGAAGGGGAGGGTCAACAACTTCGGTACAAAGGAGATAGAAATTGGGGCGGAGCTCTTCCATGCTTCTGTTGGTAGCTCGAGTTCGCTATAGGTGGAGCATGAGGAGCTTGTTAGGCGGCTAGTGCTATAAATGAAGAGTTCTGTCATATGCATAATTAGATGCATGAATACCAGCAAAGAGTTGAGACCATATCCCGCCCGCCTGATGCAAAGTATTGTGGATCATAGGGAAAATGACCTATGAGTTCTATGGATTTGGGGGAGGAGGACTGGGAAGAGGAAGAGTATGAGTTTTATGTATTTATATCTTTTTTAAGATGCAAATCTATATTATATTAGATGTGAACTTTTTAGAATTTAGATTAACATTTGTTACATTATATTCTTTTTTATTGTTGGTACTCATTTGTGTTATAGATTCTAAGCTGCGATAATGGATAAGAAAATCATTCATTCATTTGAACACCATTCGATGCAATCTGATTCTCAGGCTACACAAATATGTATCTTATAAATTTAGGCGCAAAACAAATGTTAAAAGTTGTGTCGAAGCGGAAGACATCACAACTCATTAACAACGAACTTTTTGGTCGCTAATATCAACACAAACAATTGGCATCGACTTATTTCGATGCACATTCGATCACCCACCATCCTCTTAACGTTAACATCTTATACGAAGAAAATCCGACAAAAATCTAATTGTATATAGCGTAAGATTTTTTAGAAGCTAAATTACATAAATCCTTTAGTTGTATATGAAAGTGTCAATGTCAGTTATGAATGTAAAATAATCTGAAATCGGTTACAATTATGAGAAAAATGTGCTTAAAAATTGTGACGTCTCTTATAAAATAAATATAAACACGTAATTTTATTAGATACCCCTGAAATTTATAAGGTTCTCCAATAAAAAACCTTTGCATTTACTCTCTCAAAACTTATATTAGTGTGTTCCTTTTCCCTCTCTTAATCTCTCTCTCTCTTTCTGTTCCTCCCTTCCGTTCAATGTAATCCATTGGACATTTGGATTCAACACTCATCCTTCTGCTCTTCTATAGGGAAGAGAAGAAAAATAAAAAATACAAATTTATCACTGCACCGGTCACCCGATTAACTGGCCACTGATTGCCACCTTAAAATGCTAATCGCCCATTTAACAGAGTAGTATACCCAAAAATAAATGTCACTTTTATGGGTACAAATGAATTCAAAAGAGTTGCAAGCCAAATTAAATATGAATTACTCCCCTCTCATTATAATAGATTATTAGCTTCCATTGAAACTAGCTATTCCCGCCACAATTATTTTTCCAATCTTTCATCTTTCAAATTAAATACTGTAGTCACTACCATCTTATATCTTAAATAAAACTTTAAGAGAAATCCAAGTACTAGCTAGCCTGCATCTTCGCGAAAAGGACAAAAAACAACTTACTACTGGAAACTATTTAAGAAAGCTTGCACCTTTGGGTTTGTTTTGTTCCATCTGTTGATGCATGCATTTTTAAGAATGTAGAATAAATTTATATATATTAGATATATATATATATTGTAATAAAAATTACAAGAAAGTTAATATATTTTCGTTTTGTGTGAATAATGTAAATACAGTAAGTGAAAAAGAGGTTGATGATTGGAGCTGGTCAATCATTTTGCATTTATTTGATTGATTAATTAATTTATTTTTGTTTAGTAAAACACATTTTTGCAAATTACTATGCATTCTTAAAATGCTTGCACTTAATTCTGAAAACATACAAAACAATATCCATTAAACAAAAAGTAAAAATAACTAAATTAATGGATGAAAAATAAATATTTTATACCCCTCAAATATTGAATCAAATAACCTCTTTATCTTTATCTTCTCAGTCAAGGAAGAGAGCTTTTAACTAATTGATATCGCCCTTTGATTTCTTCAATATCTTTTTCTTTCTCATTCTAACGATGAAGCTTTTATTTTATCTTTAACTTTCACATTCCATGGAAAAAGCTTTTAACTATGCATTCTGGCTAGCTTTTTTCTTCAAAATGTTTATCTTTTTTATTTAAAGAGTTTTCTATGATCTACAGTTAAAAATATCTCTTGAAATATTACACAGTGCATACATCAAAATATATATGTATCTAAATCTATCTCTACAGTTAAAAATATCTCTTGAAATATTACACAGTGCATTCTGGCTAGCTTTTTTCTGTGATTTTGAAAGTTCAGTTTAATTTTTAAATTTCATATATTTAATCTTCACTTCTACATATTAAATAAAAAAGAAAAATTTGTATTGTCATCCATTATTCCAATACATGCAGCCAACTGTACCTTTATAACATATCATCAATTATTATGTAGCATGAAAAACAAACTAAACTTCTTTTATCGGCAGAAATCTTTCGTTTGATTTCTTTCTCTTATCATTATTGTTCTCTTCTATATTTACCAATGATTCTATGTTTTTTTATTTATTCGAAGGCAGTGCTTCGTACTGATAATTATAGAGTTATTCAACATAAAAAATATATAATAATAATAATTACTATTATTATTATTAACTTGAAATATCACATACCTGCGGGTTCAACGAAGTGACGTGACCGAAGACAGTGGTGGTCTGCTGCGAGATGCCGAAGGGAGCAGTAGGGACCATCGTAAAATCAATTCAAGATGAAACTATAATGCATTACGAAAGCAGGGGATGCATGAAATTATTTTAACGGCTTCCGGGTAGCATTCCCCATATCGGGGAAATACCTTCTAAAAATACATTCTTGCGTTTTTCTCGTTTAACAAAACGTTTTTAAGCAATAATCTTGATTAACTTAAATTTTCTAAAAAAAAGAAAAATTACACCACTCAAAATATTCATCTTCTAATTTTTCCACAATGGAAAATCTTGCAAAAGAACCTAGAAGCGGCACTAATGCGCAAAACTGAATACAAGCAAAATACTGCGAAGCGCAGGTATGGATAGATGTGCGACCTGTGATAGCAACAATTGCTAGCCAGGAAACCAGAACAACCTACGTACGGAGACAATTTGATTGGACTCGGCTCGCCTTCATAATAATAACTCGCTTTTAACGTTCTTCCCTGCTCATCCACACATCTCCACCCGTCAGAGAACCCTGCTCCTTCCCATGCTCCATCCAATCATGCTTTTCCTTCCACTTTTGCCAACATAGATACTCTTCAATCAATTTTTTTTCACAATAATTCAGGAATTTCATTCAAAATATATATTAAAAAAAAAACTCAAATCTTACAAACATAATCTTCTTCTCGAAAATACCATGTTAATGAAGAAACTATTCTCTCATCAGAAAGGCACAGCAGTGTAAAAAGAAAGACTTGCGCTACTACAAAGAAGTTCCAAAGAAAATGTAGTTATTGCAACTATATCAACCACATTTAATATAGAAGCACATTCAACTTGTCTACTGGTATTGAGAAAGTCCGCCCCTTTCGGCGACCGCCTGAAACTGTTGAGGAACAACATTTAGCCTCCATGGGAGATACAGCTCCCTCTGCTCTTCTGCCTCGCCGTTGTATACAGATACAGATGAGATATTCACTGCCGCGGTTGCCGGAGTGTAACAACTCCATGGGTGCTGCGGCTGCCCTCTCGTATAACCGTAGCCGATCGCCTCACTCACCACAGGTACCACCGTTGCCGCAGAAGAAGCTGCTGCACGCCGTTCTTCCTTTTTGTACCTAATCCCACACGCGTTGCAAAGCGACTGCGGTACATTATCAAGACGTTAAAAAAAAATCCTTGATCGGTAATATTGTATAGTATTCTTTTTTGCAGTGGCTAAGAAAACAGCGCGCAGGAAATGCCAAGAGCAAAAAAATACAATTTTGCATTTTTAACAAAACAGATTGTCATAAATTTCAATTCAATTTAGAGGTGCTTGTAATTAAAAACATTATAAACATTTGATTTGATGATTTTAAAAATACTCCGAGCGTTTAAGATGTAATTTGAATTTATAATATCTAAGTTCAATCAAATAATCGATTCTAATAAATCATGTTCTTAAAAAATAAATTTTTTTTTAATATTGTTTTGAAACAGGACGAAAATGTTGCAAAACTAGTTAATTTGTGTCGGATAAAATTTAAAATTATATAACTAATTAAGCCTGTGAAACAATCTTACATAAAATTAGGCGCGCGTATATAAAAAAAGCATTTTCCATAGAAAAAATATAGTGAAGGCACGGACAAACCTTAGGTCCACGGGGACCGTTTCTCCAAAGAGGGGTGGAGGTGGTGTCGCAGTTGGCACAGCGGCGGGCGAGTAAGAAAGGATCGCCGTTGAGATAAGTGCCACCCCTGCCGCTGACTGAGCCCGTGAAACTTCCACCAGCATTCGCCGAGGAAGAGTGTTTACCCGGCTGAGGCGTTATATCCCAGCACAAGGAAGTCGACGATGAAGAACTCTGCATTGCCGATGAAGAAGAAGAAGAAGAAGAGGACAGATAGCGCGTGTATGGGGTTCCCAACGTCAGCGTGCAGTCCACAGATGAAGAGACAGTACCGCCGTCGACACCTTCCTCCATCACTTGCTTCCCAGAAACGGGGAACAAAATGGAAAATGAGCAGGGCGCCGTGGTGCTGCCGCTGCTACCATTACCGCACCAGTGCAACATCGTCGCAGTTCAGCGAAGATATGCTAGCTATTTCAGATCAACGGGTAAGAAATATGAACCGAGGACAATTAGGCGCGCGGTTTCCCTTAAAAACACAGCTCTGCACGTACCAGTACTAGATCAGTTTTCTGCATCGGGATGGGAAAAGTTAGTAGGAGAGGAAGCTAGCTAGCTCGATAAGAAGAAAGCGATCGAGGTCTAAGGCCAGCGAGCAGTGCACGAACTACAAAGCGGTCAGTCTTGAAGTACGTCCTGCCTGTGTATTCTTTTGATATATGTAGTCGAATAAATGAGGTGCAGCCTGTGGTGTGTAGGTTATGATGCGTTATGGGGTAACTAAACGGCGAGACCGACAGTCGATTAAAGCTGATTAATGTGTTAAGTAAATGAGATGTGGGAACTAGCGATGTGGGAGATCGGGTGGGGTTTTGTCTGTTTCGGCCCCGTTGCCTCCGGGAACATCTCTATCTCGTTCACTAATATATATATATATATATACTAAAATAGTGAAGCTTTTCATAATCTATAGAAAATACAAACTAATAAAAATGGAACAATCGATCCCATTTATCCTCCTTTAATACCTAATATGGTCCACACAACGCACCGGTCGTACTAAACAAAGTAAGGCAAGAGGAAAGAGGTGGCGTATCTCCCATGCTATATATCATGTGGGTCGACGGGTAGACGTGTCAGCAGTCGTACGACGTGCATGTCGCCATGTCCATAGCATCAGAGAGGGAGAAAGAGATGAGATGCGGAGAAGGAATCCTGGATGGAAAACTGTTTCTTTGCCATCGAATTGTGATTGGTAATCTGATCTGATCATGAGATGAATTTTTTTAGACCAATTGACGATTCAACGATTAAAGCCACCATGTCTATGTAGTCAGACGAAACCATTAATTAATTGGGATGATTCAAGCCTTAATTATAAATATATATTTTTTAAATTTAGTTTTGCCTTGCGAGTATCTCTGATGTGTCTCGATTTGAATCTCTTTTATTAATCCGCCCACTCTGACCTCATCGTATTAGTACGGCCACTACACGAATAATCGACAGCCAACTCCCATAGCAATCCATTGGCTGCAGCTGAATCCGGGTATTAATTTTGGAGAGATTACGGCATGAATGGTTAGTTTTCTACCACATTCCAACAATGGGAACATTGCATTCCCTAATTTACATGATAATTCGCTGTCGTAGGTCAATGGTAGAATCGACAATTTTTTCTGAATAGCATTGCCGTTAATGGGCCTTTTGGAAGCTTCCGACGCCTGCATTCTTTCATAAGACTTGTCTATGTACTGTGCTCAGCTGGCAGATCCCCCAACACTATTTCACCAAGCTAGCCTATCAGATTGACCTACCGAGCTGACATCTTCACTAATAATAATCACCGATATGCCAACGTGCCAATTGTTACACTAAGCAAGCAAAGTCATCCCCCAATATATGTTTGCTGAGTTAGATATCCATTGGGATGGATGATGCGAAGCAAAACTATGATATTCTTGTGATTAATTCTATATTTTTTTGCATGATTATGTTAATTTTACGCTTGTCAAAAGTATTTTGGTCGTGTTTTGAAAGACACGGGTGTTGAGCGTTCTCTAAGGAGTTAAAGAAGACAAAAGAGCCATATAAAGGTGACACAGCTTCATCGCTTAAGCAAGCACAGTTGCGTAGCCCTGCATAGAACGCAACACTCCCGCGCCAGTAATGCATGCCATGCTGCCTACCTTTGAAGGCAACACCCCTGCACTAAGAAGGCGGCACGCCCATGCTTGTAGTGGTGCACCCCATGCATCTAGTGGCACGCCCTCAAAACACCTATGACCGGACCTGTGGTTTGACAGATTTGGGGGATTGCTTGTAGGATTTGGTCCCCTAAATATATATGAACTTATAATGAAGGCATGGAATCACTTTTGGTTGTGGAGGCTCCTCCCTAACCTTAGGAAATTCTTCTCTTTCGTGAGCCCAAGGGTTTTCTCCTTAGATTTTCTGGGGAGAAAGCTTCTAGGCTTTTTTGTGATTGTTTGGAGAGGGGGAGACTTGAGTGCTTGTACGGGTGAGATTGCCAGATAGCGCACATTATACGGTGAGAATTGTGGTGTACTTCGAGCAGAGATCAACTTTGCTTTTAGTTTCAGTACCTGTTTATATTTTTGTTTTCTTAAAATAAGTGAAGTTTCTTGTGCTTATTCTATCATGCATAATAGCCAACTTAAATTCATGCTCCTGTGATTATGGCATATGAATGAATCGATGTTTTCTTAATTAGTTTTAGACACTTTTGTGTGCTTTATTAGATTCATGTTGATGTGTTAATATTTTAATCATACTTTACTTCTAATCTAGAAAATAAAAATGTTAATGCACATTGTGATCTATTACTTCTAACCATTTATAAAAAGAAGTTAGTCATGACACATTCATATAGTCGAATAGATACCCTGCTAGTAGGAGAGTGAGACTTAGATAGTGGACTAAAGAATAACTAGGAAATCTTGTATGATTAAACACTTTTAACAACAATACAAGTTCTTAATGCTTTTTATGACATAGACATAAGCTAAGGAAGATGTAATATTGATTGCCAAGAACAATGTGAGTATCTCATAGGAAAACTTTGAGGATTCACATAATTCGAGGCACAAAAGTATGCTTTTCATCGCCATTAGAAACTCCAAAATCTAGTTTTGTTTCCTATCTTTTTAAGATTTGAGAAACTTTTAATCTTATGAAAATGTGAACACTTCAAACTATATTTAGCGGTTTAGTATACTAGAATTTTCTAAGTTAAGAAAGTAATTAGTTTCCTTTTATGATTGACATGTGAACTCTAATTTTGTATATTACTTGAGCGACATGCATACTTGCATGATTGTCAGTGTAGCAGTTTCGGGCACCATAATTTTTGCCACCAATGTCAGGAAAAAAAAAGTCAACTTTTTAAATTTAGACAATTTTAGTCAAACACTCGGAGTTTATGTTTGAAATGTTTCTATTTTTTATTTTATTGTTTTTTTACTTTTTAATTATTTTGATTGTTATATAGTTGTGAAAAATCCAAAAAAAAATATTGCATCTTTTATTTTTAATTTAGACTGTGTTATGCGTTAGTTGCTTTGTGTGTTTTAGATTTTTTTTAAGTGCTCATTGTTTTAGAGTAGGGTCATTTGGTTAACAGTCCATATTTGCATGTGTAGGACTAGTTTGTTGGTTTAGTACATTTGATCTATGAATTGAAAAATTAATAAATAAAAATGAGAAATCCAAAAGTCTAAAAAATAAACAATTAGAAATGACAAATCTCAAAAGATACCAACATAAATCTCTTATAGAGTTTGAACCCATCATTATAGGAAAATTCTCATGAGTATTAATTACCCTTTTATAGAAGTCAATTTGTATGAACTGAAAATCTACAATCATTTAGATGGTTTAGAACAACCAATTTTGGGGTGTACCACTGACCAAAACCTTCATTCCATGAGTTATTTAGAACTAGGTGCTATTTCGGGTATAGCAATGTCCTCGACGATACCGTTAGACAAAGGTTATTTCTTTTCTTTCTGAGACAAAAATACAAGATATGGTTGAATTCCTAGCATCAAGATTGATCAGTAATTGAAATGACTTAGCCCAAAGATTCTTGGCCAAATCTTTCCTCTATCTAAAGCTGAAACCAAACGTAAGATCGAAATCACTTCCTTCATCTTGTTAGCTAAGAGTTCATTTATGAAGCTTGGAAAGATTCAAAGAACTAAATAAGAACTGCCCACACCATAATATTCCTGACTAGCTTATAATCCAAACTTCTTACAATGGACTGGTAGAATCTTTAAGGTATACCATAGAATTGTAGTTGATGGATCCTTTATCTCAATGCTACTTGAGGAGGCCTATGAATTGATTGAGGAAATGGTCATGAACTATTTCTATTGGCCATATAAATGAGTCTCTCTGAAGAAGGTAGCTAGTATGAATGAGACATATGTAGCCGTCATTTTTAAGAAGTTACACAACTTTGGACTAAATTTAATGAAAGGACTTAGGGTGATGAGATTTTCTATGGTCTAATAGAAGATTCCAACACTACTACTCTAGAGACCTTGAATGCAATTAAAAAATTTGATTGATAATCTTTATTGTAATACTACAACTCAAGTTGAAAGAAACACCCATATTTCAACTAAGAAAATAACAAGGCTAGGTGTAGGAAATAGACAGTAGGGAACACCGAATGCAACCCTATAAGAAATTGAAACACAAAAGGAAATAGTAACCCAACAAAAAGAAATCCTTTAAGATTCACTTTGATTCTCAGTTTGAGAAATAGAAATAATCTTAGGAGGAGATAATATCAAATTTGGGGAGACAACTTATTAGCCAAATGAAAACCATAAGAAATACCAAGAATCAACTTGGATAATTAGCTTATTTTTTAAGAAATAGACACAATGGAATGCTCCCCAATGACATCAAATCTTAAGGAGAAAGTAAACGAGTAAGTGCAAGTTGTGGGACTTAGAAGTGGGAAGGTGTTGGAAGATATACCTAGAAAGGAAGTAGTCCTATAAAGTTAGATCCAAAGCCTAGGAAATCTAGTGAGAACCCAAACATGGACTTAGAAAAAACACAACTTGTCTCTTAGTAAGGAACATGAATGATCACCACCACCCTTTCTATAAATGCTAAAGAAAAAAAAACTAGATCAACATTTTTCTAGATTTTTAGTGTTTTAAGGAAGCTCACCATTAGATATTAGCCTTTTGAAACCTTAGAATAGATCTTTATTTATGTGAACTTCAAGAAAAATGTCTTGAATTATAAGATAAAATTAGAAGATTTTGATACTGTTGCTTTGACTAGGGAATTTAACATTTTATTTTAGAAGAAGTTTTGATAGAAATTTAAGGACTCAAATAGTCTTACCATTCCTCATGCTACATGAGACAATTTTTCTAGAATGGTTGTTTATGACTTAGGTGTTAGCATCAACCTTATATCTATTTCTATTTTCAAAAAATTAGGATTAGGAGAGTCCATCCGACCACATTGACCCTGGAGTTAGCTAACTGATTTTTGACCTATTCTAAGCATTAGTGATAAACGTTAGTATATGTTTCATCAAAGTATTACATAAATTTGAGTCCATGTATCAATCTCACGAAAAATTAGTAAACTTCTGAAATCAATCAAAACTCTAGTCTACAATTCTTAAGCTTAACCTAGTGATTCAAAATTGAATGAATATAAATTTAACAATCCTAATTTTGCGCAAAATAAGAAATACTAATAGAATTTTGTGAGGTGATTAAATGAGTAAAAGTATTTCCCCTAATTTGGATCCTAAAGACTATGGTTAACTAAGTTACAAAGATACATAAAAGGAAAAAATCACATTCTTATAACCTCAAGTTGGTAATAAGAAAGTTTGGAAATCAGACAAGTTTGGTTTCCTAAATCAAGTGATTATCCTTATTTTCATTATTTCATAAGAAAATCAAACTAAAATATGAGAAATATTCTTATTCTTCTATGTTTGAGTCTTAGCCTACTTGTTCCACAAAGATTTCTTCTAATTCTCAAAGATCATAATAAGTATTAAAAAATAAATAGTTTAGGTTGAATGTAAAAGAAGATCAAAAGGTTAAAACTTCAGCACAACAAGTTTTCACACAACTCACATTCACATAAATTAACTCTAGATCTTTTCAACATTAAATAAACAGAGAAATGCAAGTTAATGACTATATATGCTTCGAAATAATACAAACCATATTTTATTAAATTTGAAATCATATACAAAACGTTAGAATAAAAAAAAAATAGAAAGATTACACCCTTGAAGTGCTTCTATTCTCCCTTCCCCTTCTTGTTTAGTACACTAAAGAGAACCAAAACTATAGATAAATCCTCCAAAGTTTTTGTTGTAATTTTTCTCTCATACTCCCGTTACAAGTTTCTTCAGCACTTAAGATAAGCTTTGAAAAATTTACAATGGTTAGAAATCAATTGGAATGGTAATAGAATGATTCAACAAGCCCTTATATCTCCACTTCGTTAAAAAATGCATTTGAACCATTAAAATGAACAAAATGCATGAACGAATGCTTATGGATTGGTCTATGGCACTTAGGAGCTATGATCTACTCCCTTGACAGCCCAAATCCAATGCATGTTTTCCACTGCTTGTTTCTTCATGGTTATGGCATTGAGTTCCTAGGAAATGAACCATGACATCTGAGCTCCCCACAAATGGCACCTACTTTCTAGCTTCAATGTATTGTTTAGTTTCAAAGCATGCTTGGGCGCCTAGGTATTGTATGGCTGCTGCCTAAGCACTGCTCCTACACTTAACACCAATTTCCCTTATTTGATCTCCCATCAACCTTCTTATATATATCATGCAAAATACATCACAAAAACTTTCCTAAAAGCATAAAATTAACTTAAAATTAGGTTTAAATAAAAAATGGAAGATAACATTTCAAGTTCACATAAAAAATTCCTAAAATTATAAGTTACTTACCTTCAAGTAATTTCTTATCTAAAATTAGACTTAATTGAATTATTTAGTAGCTCTCGTTCTAGATATTTCTTTGTAACAATTGTTATTATAATGTGCTAGTTCACTTATTGATACATAATTTTATGATCTGAAAAGTCTTGCATGTTTATTTTATGTTTACTAATTTTTTTGAAGCTTTTGGAGTTAATTTGATGCTCAAATTATATGTCAATTTTTAGTAGTTTTGATTTGGATAAAATTTGGTTTACAATAATTGACCTTAATTTATTTATATAAATTAATTGGTTTTCTTTTTAATCTTGATTTATAAAATATTTTTACCAAAGTCAAGAGCATACTTGATTTTATTTTAACCATATTTTTATTATTTTTACGAGCTTCGTAAATAGTAAAATAAATGCTTTTAGCTGGAATTGTCTTTCTTAAGGATTGATACATCCTTATAATGGTGTGCTTTCCAGAGCTATCTATTATCCCTTTTTCAAACAATTTTCACCAGTGTGTTCTAGACGTATTTTCCTATTGATTGACTAATTTGTCCAAAATTTTCGAGACAAATATGTAAAAAATATAATAATTTTTCCACAAACTGTATATTTAATAAATATAATAATTCATGGAATTACATTTATATCCATTATTCAATAAATTTTTTTATTATAAATACCTTAATTCATTACCTTAATCCCTCCCCATGTGATTTTTAGTTTACATTTTTCTAAACTATGAGGAGAGAGAAATGTAGAGATTTTAGAGAAAGAAAGTTTAATTTGGAGGTCGTAGAGCCGATTTCATTCATTGACCCAATTAAGGAAATCGTCCAACTCTACGTAGGTTGCTTTTAACCAACTTCATATTTCAATTTCATTATTTTTTTAATTGTACTTTGATGTTTTATTTATCAAACTTTCATACAAAAGCATATCTACATAGATTTACAAACTTTTCTCCATCTAACATTTTATATGTTATAGATTAGATAGTTCTAGACAAATTGAGATAAAAATATTTATTTATTGCCAAGTAGTTTATATTGTATAATATTTTATATATTTTAGCACATGTGTTAAATGATACACCTAAAATATATAGTATTTTAGACACATTTTTATACCTATTTTTGAGATATTGCGCTTTAATGGAAGTTATTTGTGAGTCTTTCTTTCAGGTATATGTAAAAAGATGAAAAATGCTTAAAGGAGTGAAAAAGGATCAAATTTGGAGAAAAAATGTGAAGATTGGGCAAGAGTGTTTTGGCGTCTAAGCGCCAGATCCGGCGCTTAAGCGTCGGTTAAACAGAAAAGGTCGCGCTTAAGCACCAGAGGCCCAGAGCTTAAGCACCAATGGCTATTTTTAGATGCATAAATTTGGTTTTTATGAATTTTGAAGAGGTTTTTGAGGCACCCATTTTTTGAGGCATTTGAAGAGGTTTTTGAGGCACCCATTGGCTTAATAAGTGTTTGCAACCACCATGGATGAAAATTATTGCGAAAGGAGGCATCTCTTGGAGAAATATATCGAATAAAGACATATTTTGATGAGATACCAAGGCACCTTTTGAAGATTTATACAATAATGAAGATTGAGTCTTTGAAAGTGTGCTTGAAAAGAGAAAGTTATGAAAGTTCTTGAATTGGGGAGTTAGTTCGGTGAGAATTTCAGGCACCACATATTTATTTTATAATTTTTATTTTAGTTTTTATATTGAGAGTGTTGTAAAAGAGAAGAGATTCAAAGGGACTTCAAGAGTTTGGTGGAGGACTTGAAATAAGTTTTTATATTTTGTTTTAGAATACTTTTGGTTAATAACGACTTGTTGTAGGATTGACAATGATGTAGGTTTGACAATGATTTCTACTTTTAAACTAAAGTGTGGTTTTGTTTTCTCCATAGATTATGAGTAGTTTTTTTTATCTTTTTTCTTAATATGATAAGTAATTAAGTGTTGGATGGAAATTATGGAGAGTATTGATCTTTAATGTTGGAAGAAGTTGTGATGATTTAAATCCATGCACTTCATTTACTTCTTGATTTGACCAATCGAGATGTTAAAATTTATTATGAGAACATGTAAGAACAAGGCTGGTATTGTCTCAGTCAACAATTGAAAAGAATCACATGAGGTTGTATGAATGAGAATGTAGTTCATATGATTGAGTGCGAATAAATAAGAAAATATTCATTGAAGGGTCTAGAGTTAGAGGGCCTTAAAGTAACATGTTAAATCCCCCAACTTGGTTTATTGTTTTAGGTTCTGATACGAGAATGTTAGCCCTCAGGTGAAGGGAATCATGGGAACTCTAGAGTGAGAGCTATTATCTTCCCTGCCTAGCCGATCATCAGAACTATTCAAACTTTAAATTAGCCAATGTTCTTTATAGCATCTATACTAAGGGTAAAGAATATTATTGCTCATATTTGACACAACACAATTTGCATACTTCCACAACAGAATTCCTATTACTTATTTTACTGATTCATGATAAGAAGAAAGATATTTTTCATCTTTAGTTCTTTTCTTTTACAAATACTCTAGTTATCTTTTTAAATTGTTATTGTTGTATCAAAAATATTAAAAACAATTTTCATTACTGCAAAAATCATATTTCATTAC
>NW_018250663.1:9123-25279 GCF_001263595.1 Phalaenopsis equestris | reverse complement strand
TCTTTAGTTTAAATAATTGTCTTTTTAAAAATAGAAAGTTTCTAAAAGTGCATATTGCATAATCTCCATGTGGGTTCGATATTTAGGTCTTAATAAAAAAGTCTTATATTACTTGATAACAATACGTATACTTGCGTAGTATCCAATATATATAAATTAAAAGTTAAATTCTTATTTTTCTTTAGGATCAAGTTTTTGGTTTTGTTGCAAAATAATGAAATATAAGTGAAAAATATAATCAAAATTATTGTTGTATTGTTGCATATAAGTAGTAAATTGGGATCAAGTTTTTGGTGCCGTTTTTTGGCGCACTTGCCAGGGAGATATTGATTTTAAAAGTAAATTTCTATTTTTAGAAAGTTTTATTTAAACTTTAGAAGTTATTGTATCTTATTTTGAGTGTTTTTATTTTTATTTATTTATATGTTAGTGCATGCGTAGTTCATTGTGTAGTTCAGGTTCCGTAGGACCAGTGCCCTATGATTCTGAATTAGAGAGAAATATTAGAAAAATTAGAAAAACCAAAAAAATTAAAAATCTCGAAAAATCTAAAAAAGTAACAGAAATGACAGACCAGAACGATCAAAATGCTAAAATTCATCAAGAGTTTAGACCTTTAAGATATTATGTCAACCCTACTGTAGATGAACTTCATTGTAGTATTCAAAATCCTACTGTAGTGACTAATTCATTTTAGCTTAAACCTGCTATTACCCAAATGGTATCAAATAATCAGTTTGGGGGATCGCCAACTGAAGATCCAAATTTACATCTTGCCAATTTCTTAGAATTGTGCGCTACATTTAAATACAATGGTGTATCAGATGATGCCATAAGACTTAGGTTATTTCTTTTCTTATTGAGGGATAAAGCTAAGATGTGGTTGAATTCGTTAACACTTGGATTTATCAGAACTTGGGGTGATTTGGCACAAAAAATTTTTACTAAATATTTTCCACCATAAAAAATTGCGAAGCTTAGAAATGATATTACATCTTTTAATCAGTTTGAAGGAGAATCTATTTATGAAGCATGGGAACAATTTACAGAACTCTTAAGAAAGTGTCCACACCATGTTATACCAGATTGGTTAATAATTCAAACTTTTTATAATGGATTTGTTGGATCTCTAATTATCGATGCCGCTACTGGTGGTTCATTGATGTTAAGATCATTTCATGACGCTTATGCTTTAATTGAAGAAAAAGATTACCAATAATTTCCGATGGCCTTCTGAGAGGGTGAATCCTAAGAAAGTAGCCAACATTCATAAAACTAATACATATCAAGTTGCTATAATTTCAAAGAAGACCAATTTGGAATTAATTTTTGTTAACTAATTTCCATGATTTAAGAGAGTTCGTTAGGCCAAATGGTAGATTCTCAAGCATCATTAGAAACTTTGAATGCCATGAATAACAAACAGAATAACCCAGAATAACCCATATTCAAATAACAAACAGAATAACCCATATTCAAATTATTGTAACCCAGGCTGGAAGAACCAAATAACAATTCACTGGAATAACAATTCAGATGGTAATAATCAGCAATGGGGGAACAACCAAGTAAACCCATTGGGAACCTGGAACAATCAAGGGATTAATAATTATAGATGTACTTATCCTCTAGTTTTTAACAGTAATACACAATTTAAGGAGAACAAGTTATCTATAGAAGAAGTGGTGTTACAAATGGGAAATCAATTACAAAGTCAAGGAGTTACAACTAGAAATATTGAGAATCAATTTGGTCAAATTGCAAATTCATTAAGTCATAGATCTCAATGAACACTTCCTAGTAATACTGAATCAAATCCAAAAGACCAGAATAAAGAGCAAGTAAAAGTCGTTCATCTTAGAAGTGGAATAGAGTTGGAAGGTAGGGTTTAAAAAGAAATTGAAGTAGAGAGAGAATAAATTGAAGAATCAAAAGAGGACGCTCCAAAATATTCTGAAAGATCGATTTCTCCGCTAAAAATTGATTTGGAAAAACCACCACCTCCATTTCCTCAGAGACTTTGTCAGCAAAAGTTGGATAAAAAATTTTAAAAATTTTTGGAAATATTTAAGAAACTTACAATTAATATTTTATTTGTTGAAGCCTTAGAACAAATGTCGAGCTATGTAAAGTTTATGAAGGATATTCCCAAAAGAAAAAGGAAGTTTGAAGATAATGAGACTGTTGCACTTAATGAGGAGTGCAGTGTGATAATTCAGAAGAAGCTTCCTGAAAAGATTAAAGATCCTGGTAGCTTTACAATTCCATGTGCAATAGAAGACATATTTTATGGGAAAGCCTTATGTGATTTAGGTGCAAGCAATAACCTTATGTCATTATCAATATTTAAAAGATTGGGATTAGGGGAAATAATCCCTACTACTGTAACTCTGCAGTTAGCAGATCATTCGATAACATACCCTAAAGAAGTTATGGAAGATGTCCTAAAGAAAGTGGATCAATTTATCTTTCCCGTTGATTTCATTGTGCTAGATATGAAGGAAGATAAAGAGATATCTATCATTTTGGGGAGACCTTTCCAAGCCACAGGAAGAGCAATGATATATGTGCAGAAATGGGAATTAACAATGTCCGTCAATGATCAAACTGTTACTTTTAACATTTCAAGGTCAATGAAATATCCTACAAAAGATAAAGATGATGAATGTTTTAGAATGGATGTTATAAGATATCTAAGTGAATGTCATTTCAAAATGACTTATGAAGAAAAATCTGAAGTATAAGATTTAGAACACGAGCAGGAAGAGGAATTAAATCAATGTGAAGATCTTTTTAAGGAAGACTCAAACTATGTTGGAGAAAGTTTTGAAATTTTGGACACGATAGACAATGATAAATCATTTTACCCATCTATTGAAAAACCTCCAGAACTTGAGTTGAGGTTACTTTCTGATCATTTAAAATATGCCTTTTAAGGAAATTCCTTTACTTTATCAGTTATAATTTCCTCAAAACTAGTAATGGAAGAAGAAGAAGGGTTGATGAAAATTTTGAAAAATTTTAAGAAAGCTTTTGGATGGACAATTGAAGATATTAAAGGAATCAGTCCTTCAATTTGTATGCATATAATTCATATGGAGGAGAATTGAAAACCCAGGGCTGATCCTCAAAGGAGAGTGAATCCTGTTATGAAAGAAGTTGTAAAAAAAGAAAATTTAAAGTGGTTTGATGTTGGAATTATCTTGGAATTATCTACCTCTTATGTCAGATAGTGCATGGGTTAGTCCAATTTACTGCGTTCCTAAGAAAGGAGGAGTAACTATAACTATGAATGAACATAATGAGTTAATACCTACTAGACAAGTTATAGAGTGGAAAATATGCATTGATTATAGAAAATTAAATCTTGCAACTATGAAAGATCATTTTCCACTACCCTTTCTAGATCAAATGCTGGATAGACTAGCTGGGCATAAATACTTTGGTTTTCTGGATGGATATACTGGTTATCATCGAATTCAAATATCTCATAAGAAACAAGAGAAAACAATTTTTACCAGTCCTTATGGTACTTTTGCTTTTAGAAGAATGCCCTTTGGTTTATGTAATGCCCCTGCTACATTTCAAAACATTTCAAAGATGTATGATGAAAAAGATGTATGATGACAATTTTTTGTGATTTAATTGAAAAGGATTGAAGTATTCATGGATGACTTTTTAGTGTTTTGAACTTCATTTTACTCGTGTTTAGAACATTTATCCAAAGTTTTTAAGCGCTGTGAAGGGACAAATCCAGTCCTTAATTGGGAGAAATGTCAACTTATGGTAGCAGGTGGAATTGTATTAGGTCATCAAATATCAGAAAATGGTATGTAAGTAGATCTTGCTAAAATTCAAGTGATCGCTAATTTACCTTATCCAACAAATGTAAGGGAAATTAGGAGTATTTTAGGACATGCTGGATTCTACAAGCGGTATATTAAAGACATTTTAAAGATTGCTAAGCCTCTATGCCATTTACTGGAGAGAGATGCACTTTTCAATTTTGATAATGAACGCCTAAAAGCTTTTAAGTTATTAAAATAAAAATTAATCACTGCACAAATTATAGTTTCACCAGACTAGCGAAAATTGTTTGAATTGATGTGTGATGCTAGTGATTATACTATTAGAGCTGTTTTAGGATAAATATATGATAAAATTTTCAAAGTTATTTAATATGCTAGTAAAACTCTTAATGAACTCAAATTAATTATACAACTAATAAAATAGGTATTAGCAATAGTATATGCTTTTGATAAATTTAGATCATATTTAATTGGAACTCATTTTGTAATGCATACAGATCATTTTGCTATTAAATATTTAAAGAAAAAGAAGGATGTTAAACCTAGACTTATAAGATGGATTCTTCTTTTGCAAGAATTTGATTTTGTAATAGTAGATCGGAAGGGGATTGAAAATTAAATTGCTGATCATTTGTCCAGGCTTGAATGAAAAACCACTCTGTTTTGAAAAAGGAATTAATGAACATTTTTTAGATGAAAAATTGTTCACTATTAATGAGTGGCGTGTTCCGTGGTATGCCTACATTGTATACTTTATTGTTAGTGATATTATATCCTATGGAATGACATACTAACAAAACAGGAAATTTATTTCTGAAGGTAAGACTTATTTTTGGGACTACCCATTTTTATATAAACAAGATAAGGATCTGATAGTTCAAAGATGTGTACGGTGTGGGGTTTGCCCGTAAGAAGCTGTCGGTCATCGGAATTGAAAGTCATAATTATGATTTTGGGGGACATTTTTGTGTTGATAAAATAACATACAAAATTTTATAGTCTGAATTATAATAGCCTACTATCTTTAGAGATGTTGATAGACCAAAAATATATGCATTCTTAGATCCATATTTTATGCTCATATTTCTAGAAGAAATGAGAAGCCCCTCAATTATATGCTAGAAGTTGAAATATTTGATGTTTAGGGATTAGATTTCATGGGACTATTTATACCATCTTTCAAAAATTTATATATTCTGTTAGCAGTGGACTATGCATCCAAAAGGATAGAAGCTGTTGATTTACCTCAATGTGTGCTCAAAGTGTTGCAAATTTTTTGAAAATGAACATATTTTGTAGATTTGGGATGCCGAGAGTTATCACTACTAATGGGGGAAGTCATTTCAGAATTGTCATGATGGAAAAATTATTAAAGAAATATCATATAAATCATAGGATTGTTATTTCTTATCATCCTCAGATAAGTGATTTGGCTGAATTATCCAATTGAGAAATTAAAAGAATTATGAAAAAAATCTGTGAATCCAACAAAAATGGATTGGTCAGTCAAACTTGACTATGCTTTGTGGCCTTATAGGACTGCATACAAAACATTTATATGAATGTCCCCCTATAGGCTAATATTTGGTAAAGCTTGTCACTTACTAGTTGAACATGGGCATAAAGCTATCGGGCTATTAAAGATGCTGGTAAGAAAAGATTATTACAATTAAATGAGCTTGAAGAGATAAGGAATGAATCTTATGAGAGTGCTAAGATTTACAAAGAAAAGATGAAGACATGGCATGATCAAAGGATTCTTACTAAAAATTTTAAGTTAGGCCAACAAGTTTTGCTATGTAATGCAAGGTTAAGATTATTTCCAAGAAAACTGAAGTCCAAGCAGATGAGCCCATTTATTGTGATAAAAGTTTATCCTTATAGAGTTGTGGATATTAAAGATCCTAAGTCTGAGAAACTTTTTAAAGTTAATGGGCATATTGGTCATAGACTGAAACCCTATTTTTATAGGGGATCAACTAAAAATTTAATGATGGAATGATGTTAGGCCAACCAAAATAAGCACTGGTTAAGTCAGGCTGACGACGTAAGACCAAGCGCTTTGTGGGAGAGAACCCATAATTATCAGAGTGTTTTTGTTTTGTTTTTATTTTATGTGTGATTAAGAAAATTGGGGTAGGATTTTTTAGACTATTATGTGTTAGTACTGATTTTAAGATTTTATTTAGTGACTTAGATATGTTAGAATAAGAACTTGGACGTTAAGTTGACTAGTGCAAAAATGTGCACTGGCGCTTAAGCGCCAGATTTGGCACTTAAGCACGACAATTTTAAGACATGTGCAAAATTCAGATTCTAGAAGGGAAAACTGCCAATTAGTTTGTAAAAACATGCCAAGCCAGTTTCTAAACGTGTCTAGGAGTTATTGGAAGGATTTAGGCCTATAGATAGAAGGGTTTTATGAAGGAATTTCACCCCAGATCATTTCTATCCCTAAAGTCTAAGAGAGAGAGAGATTTTGAGATGATGTCTTCATGGGAGATGGATTTGAAGAAGAAGGAAGAAACTATGAGGAAGAAGTTCATTAGTCAAAGTGCAGAAGAGATGTATAATGGTTTCTTAGCTGTTAGTATTGAAGGGTTATCAGAGAAGATCAACAAAATTGAAAATACAATGTCTTTACTGGAGACTAAGGTATTAGAGATTCATGCACATCTTAAGCATATTGGATGGTAATTGAAAATGCAATTTAGCCATACTAGTTATATAGTGGAAGCGGATAAGGAGATGTCTCTTAAGCAAAAGTGGATTGAAGAAGATTGTATCAGAGCACGTCACCACTGTCCATTTTATCAACTTTATATTCCAATTTCCCAAGGAGAGACTAATTAAAGGCCTGAGTTTGTCCCATCAAATGAAGAGTGTAATTAAGTTCTATGTTTGAGTATATTTGTTTGGAGTCATTGTATTTACATGTTAGTGTTTGTTTTAGTTTTTATGACTGTTTATAAGTTTAATCGTGACATGATTGTTAGCGGTTTCAATTTAGAAAAATTTTCTCATCTAAGACTATTTGGAGTGAGAATTAAGTGTTAATTGTATTGGTACTCGTTTGTGAATTAACATTTTGTGTATTGGTACTCGTTTGTGAATTAACATAAGTTTGTTTGTGTGAAAATTTGTGTTATTTTTAACCTCGAATTAAAATAGTTATTATGGAGAGAGAGGGGAGTTATAGGAAGTTGAAAATAGTCATTTAAGTGCTATGAAACCATTTAGGGGTGGTTTACTTACGCAAATAGTGCATTATACTTTCATTTGAAAATTTTGAGAAAATTGTGCACTGGCGCCTAACTGCCACATTTCGTGCTTAAGAGCTAGCCAACCCGAGAGTAGGCGTCTAAGAGCCACTTATCCACGCTTAAGTGCCGGTTCAGAAAAACTTGTTCACGAACGATTAAAGTGAAATTTCAGCCAGGAAATCACCATTTTTAACGCCACCGTCACCTTCAACCTCTTGATTTTGCGATTTTTGTTTGCTAAGGCACATCTAAATTGAAGATTTCTTGGTGAAATCAAGTGAAATTTGCTAGATCCAAGTTCCTTGAGGCAAGAGCTTTACTTCTATGTAAAAATTTTGGATTTTGACCATGTATTTTGAGCACATTTGGAGAAATTCGAAAATCCACTATTCATGGTAAAAAATGAGGAAAATCTATGAAAATTGCATGGGAAGTTTAGTTTGTGCTTTTGGAAGTTTAGTTTACTAGTTTAGACTTGTTTTTGAAGATATTTTTGGAATTTATAATATTTGTTGCATGACACCAAGAATGAAGAGGATCAAAGGAAAGAGCACTTTCAATTCGAGTAAATTTGTTAGTTCAAAGGTTCAGGATCGGTACAGTATAACATTTTAATCACAAAAACTGATTTAAGTGTGGTGTTTTAAGAATCCAAGTGTTGAAGTGGAAGATCTGATTATTCGCCGACAGTGGGAACAATTCTGTTGTTGCCGTTATTTCTGTTGTTAGGGAGTTCTATGCTAACCTCCCTGCGGCTGAAGATGATAGAGTTATGGTTCGAGGAACATTGGTAGCTTGTTCACCATAGGTAATCAACTTTTTCTATCATCCACCACTTGATACCTTATATTTTTATTCAAATTATAGTCCGACTGAAGCTAAGTTAGATGAGATTATTTCTTACTTGACTTTTGGAAGAGGACTCTGGAAGATCTGGAAGATCACTAATGAACTAATGAAAGGAGAGTCAACTTTCCAACTTCAAAGTTATGTGCACCTTCAAAGGCCTGACACTATTTTATTTCTGCTCGTCTGCTTCCAACAAATCATCTTAGTGAAGTTACAAGAGAGAGAGCAACGCTAAACTATTGTTTCCAGGAAGGGAAGCTCATCAATATTGGAGCTTTGATCTATCAGACTATCATCAGTTCTACCACAACTGTTACTACTGCAGGTATGGGATTTGCTTCCTTGATCTTTTCTTGGTGTGTGCAAGCTGGAGTTAAATATGATAGCTGGGAAGAAGTATTGTTACCGCTAAAGCCCATTACTAAGGTGAATGTGAAGACTTATTCTGAGTATTCTATTTTTGGCTGGAGAGGAGGATTTTCTAGGAGTTATGGAATGGAGACGTCTACTGCTTCTACCTCTGCTGCTTCAACATCTAGACCAACTACCTCACATACTTCTACATCTAGAGGTGAGTCTACTGAGACCTAAGATCAATTATTGCAGAGGATGATGGATAATATTAATTTTACCGCTGATAGGGTACAAAATTTAGAGCGTTTTGTAGATCATAGTGATAAATATAATAGGAGAAAAAGTGATTATGAAGAGAAATTCCACTCCTCTCTAGAAAGCCTAATTAGAGGTGACCCAGGAGTGCAATTTCCTCCATATCCTAGATACCCTGATTATGAATCTACAAATGTCTGGAATAGCTGTGATTCTGAAGATGATGAGGGGGAGGGCTGATTTATTTCTATGTTTGTAATATGTTTTAGACTATGTGTTTAGGACTTGTGATTTGTGTTGTGTTATTTATTTTTGTGTTAAGGACTATGTGGTCTGGTACTGCTACAGTTGCATCTGTGTGTTGATTTGGACTGTGTATTATGTTTTAGACTTTGATGTTTTATTGTTGTTGTGATATTTGTGTTAGTTAATATTTTGTTTTTAATTTCTAGGATAGTAACTATTGTGAGTTTTGTGATTTAGTTAGTTTAGAACTTTACTTAATTCTATGTCTTTTGAAAAGATTAAAAATCTTGCTAACATAGATCTTAAATTTAAATTTCAGAAACTACTACCCTATATATTTCTTTTAACATGTTTGTGTGTTTGTTTTTATGTTGAGATTGTGAAGTCAAATTTAGTGTGTTAGTTTGCTTTTACGTTTATACCCACTGCTTAGAAGTCTATTCAATCTCTACATGCTGAATTGAAATGAAAATATTAGAAAATTTGATCAAAACTAATTTTACTCCTATTTTTAGTTTTTCCACTTATATCATTGATACACCTAAAATATATAGTATTTTTAGACACATTTTTATACTTATTTTTGAAATATTACGGTTTAATGGAAGGTATTTTTTTTGTTTTTCTTGCGGCTATAGGTAATTTTTTGTTTTTCTTGCGGCGAAGGGATTTTTTTTGTTTTTCTTGCGGCTATAGGTAAAAAGGGTGAAAAATGCTTAAAGGAGTGAAAAAGGATCAAATTTAGAGCAAAAAAGTGAAAAATGTGCAAAAGTTTTGGCGCCTAAATGCCAAACCCGGCTCTTAAGCATCGGTTAAAAAGAGAAGACCGTGCCTAAGTGCTAGAGGCCCCACACTTAAGCGTCAGTGGCAGTTATTGGGCGAGTAAATCAAGTTTTTGCGAATTTTGAAGAGGTTTTTGAGGCACCCATTGGATTAATAGGTGGTTATAAACACCATGGATAAAAATTATCACGAAAGGATGCATCTCTTGGGCAAATACATCGAATCTAGACATATTTTGAAGAGAAACCAATGCACCTTTTAGAAAATTATAAGAGAAAGCAGGAGGACTTTGAGAAGTGTCTTGAAAAGGACCAAAAAAGTGTGAGTCCTGAAAGTATTGGAAAGTTTTGAAAGTTCTCATTTGGGGAGTTAGTTTGGAGAGATTTTCAGGCACCACTTTTACTTTTACTTTATCCTTTTTGTTATTTTTTTTGAGAGATTGTAAAGAGAAGAGAATTAAAGGAACTTTAAGAGTTTAGTGGAGGATTTGAGCTAAATTTTTCTATTTGTTTTTAAACTACTTTTGGTTTTAATCGATACTTCTTATTGGTTTGACAATGATTTCTACTTTTTCTTTTAAACTAAAGTGTGGTTTTGTTTTCTCCTTGGATTCTGAGTAGTTTTCTTTATCTTTCTTCTTAAAATGATAAGTAATTAAGTTTTGGACCGAAGTTGTGGAAAGTATTGATCTTCAATGATGGAAGAAGTTGTGATGATTTAAATTCATGCACTTTGTTTACTTCTTGATTTGGCCAATCCAGATGTTAAAATTTGTTGTGAGAACATGTAAGAACCGGGCTGGTATTGTCTCAGTCAACAATTGGAAAGAATCACATGAGGTTATAGGAATAGGAATGTAGTTCATATGATTGAGTGCAAATAAATAGAGAAATATTCATTGAAGGGAGTAGAGTTAGAGGACTTTAAAGTGACAGGTTTAAGCCGTCAGCTTGGTTTATGGTTTTAGGTTATGATACAGGAATGTTAGCCCCCAGAAGGAGGGAATCAAGGGAACTCTAGAGTGAGAGCTAGTATCTTCCCTACCTAGCCGATATTCAGAACTATTCAAACTTTAAATTAGCCAATGTTCTTTATAGCATCTCTAGTAAGGGTAAAGAATATTATTGATCCTATTTATCCCAACACAATTTGCATAATTCCACAACAGAATTCCTATACTTATTACTGATTCATAACAAGAAGAAAAATATTTTCATATTTAGTGCTTTTCTTCTACAAAAACTCTAATTATCTTTTTAAATTGTTATCGTTCTATCAAAATATTAAAAATACCAAAAATATTTAAATTTTCATTACTGCAAAAATTATCTTTAGTTTAGATAATTAACTTTTTTTTTTAAATAGAAAGTTTACTGTTCAATAGTGCATATTGTGTATTCTCCCTGTGGGTTCTATATTCAGGTCTTAATGAAAAAGTCCTATATTACTTGATAACAATGCATATATTTGTGTAGTATCCCAATATATATAAATTAAAAGTTAAATTTTTAATTTTCTTCAGGATCAAGTTTTTCGTTTTGTTGTAAAGTAAGGAAATATAAATGAAATATAATCTGAATTATTGTTGTACTTTGCATATTAGCAGTGACCAAGGGATCAAGTTTTTGGCGCCGTTGTCGGGGAGAAATTGATTTTAAAAGCAAATTTCTATTTTTAGAAAATCTTATTTAAACTTTAAGTTATCTTATCTTATTTTATTTTATTTTAATTTATTTTATTATTTGTTAGTGTATGAGTAATTCAGATTCTGAAGGACTAATGCCCTACGATTCTGAATTAGAATAAATTAGAAAAATAAAAAAAAACAAAAAAAATGATAAATTTTGAAAAATCCAAAAGAATTACAAAAATAGCAGACCAAAATAATCAAAATACTGAAATTCATCAAGAGTTTAGACCTTTAAGAGATTATTCCAACCTTACTGTAGATGAACTTCATTATAGTATTCAAAAACCTATTGTATTGGCTAATTCATTTGAGCTTAAACCTTCTATTATCCAAATGATATCAAATAATCAGTTTGGCGGATCACCAACTGAAGATCTAAATTTACATCTTGCCAATTTTCTAGAATTATGCGCTACATTTAGATACGATGGTGTATCAGATGATGCTATAGGACTTAGGTTATTTCTTTTCTCACTGAGGGTTAAAGCTAAAATGTGGTTGAATTTGTTAGCACCTGGATCTATCAGAACTTGGGGTGATTTAGCAAAAAAATTACTTGCTAAATATTTTCCACCATCAAAAACTGCAAAGCTTAGAAATGATATTACATCTTTTAATCAGTTTGAGGGGGAATCTATTTATGAAGCATGGGAGAGATTTAAGGAACTCTTAAGAAAGTGTCCACACCATGATATACCAGATTGGTTAATAATTCAAACTTTTTATAATGGATTGGTTGGATCTCTTAGATCAATTATCGATGCCACTGTTGGTGGGTCATTGATGTCAAAACCATTTCATGACGCTTATGCTTTAATTGAAGAAATGGCTACCAATATTTTTCAGTGGCCTTCTGAGAGGGTAAATCCTAAGAAAGTAGCCAATATTCATAAAACTGATGCATTTACCATGTTAGCAAATCAAGTTGCTGCAATTTTGAAGAAGTTAAACCAATTTGGAATGAATTTTTCTCAACGAATTTCCATGATTGAAGAGAATTCATTAGGCCAAATGGTAGAATCTCAAGCATCATTGAAAACTTTGAATGCCATAAATAATAAACAGAATAACCCATATTCAAATTATTATAACCCAGGTTGGAAGAACCACCCCAGCTTTAACTAGAATAACAATTCGGGTGGTAATATCAACAATGGGGGAACAACCAAAGAAACCTATTGAGAAACTGGAACAACCAAGAAAATAATAATTATAGATCTACTTATCTTCCAGGTTTCAATAGTAATACACAATTTAAGGAGAAGAAGTTGTCTATAGAAGAAGTGGTGTTATAAATGGAAAATCAATTACAATGTCAAGGAGCTATAATTAGAAATATTAAGAATCAACTTGGGCAAATAACAAATTTATAAAGTAATAGATCCCAAGGAACACTTCCTAGTAATATTGAATCAAATCCAAAAGACCATCATAAAGAACAAGTAAAATCCGTTCAACTTAGAAGCGAAAGAGAGTTGGAAGGTTGGGTTCAAAAAGAAATTGAAGTGGAGAGAGAAGGAATTGAAGAATCAAAAGAGGGCGCTCCAAAAGATTTTGAGAGACCTATTTCTCCCCTAAAAATTGATTTGGAAAATTCACCACCTCCATTTCCTTAGAGACTTCGTCAGCAGAAGTTGGATAAGCAATTTTTAAAATTTTTGGAAATATTTAAAAAGCTTACAGTCAAAATTCCTTTTACTGAAGCCTTACAATAAATGCCGAGCTATGTAAATTTTATGAAGGATATTCTCACAAACGCAAACACATATCTTAGGTGGTCTTTTTCTTGTTCATAATTTTTTTTTTTCCTGAGGAGTGCAGTGCGATAATTCAAAAGAAGCTTCTGAAAAGCTTAAAGATCTTGGTAGCTTTACAATTCCATGTGCAATCGGAGCCATATTTTATGGGAAAGCTTTATGTGATTTAGGTGCAAGCATTAACCTTATGCCATTATCAATATTTAAAAGATTGGGATTAGGAGAAATAACCCCTTCAACTGTAACTCTGCAGTTTGCTTTTTTAAAAATTTAACTAAATGACAGATTTTTTTGGGGGGTTTAATTTGGATTGTTGGTGGATCAATTTATCTTTCCTGTTAATTTCATTCTCTTAGATATAGAGGAAGATAAAGAGATACCTATTATTTTGGGGATACTTTTCCTAGCAACAGGAAGAGCAATGATAGATGTGCAGAAAGAGGAATTAACAATGTGCATTAATGATCAAATTGTTACTTTTAACATTTCAAAATAAATGAAATATCCTGCAAAAGGTAAAGATAATGAATGCTATAGGATGGATGTTATAAGATATCTAAGTGAATGCCATTTTAGAACTACTTATGAAGAAAAATATGAAGTACAGAGTTGGAGCACGAGCGCGAAGAGGAATTAGATCAATGTGTAAACCTTTTTACGGAAGATTCAAGTTATGTTCAAGAAAGTTTTGAAATTTTGGACACGATAGACGAAGATAAATCATTTTTTCCATCTATTGAAAAACCTACAGAACTTGAGTTGATATTACTTCCTGAACATTTAAAATATACCTTTTTAGGAGATTCCTCTACTTTACTAGTTATAATTTCCTCAAAATTAACAATGGAAGAAGAAGAAAGGTTGATGAAAAATTTTGAAAAATTTTAAGAAAGCCTGTGGATAGACAATTGCTGATATTAAAGGAATCAGTCCTTCAATTTGTATGCATAGAATTCATATGGAAGAGAACTGCAAACCCAGGGCTGATCTGCAAAGGAGATTGAATCTTGTTATGAAAGAAGTTGTAAAGAAAGAAATTTTAAAGTGGTTAGATACTGGAATTATCTACCCTATTTCAGATAGTGCATGAAATAGTCCAATTCATTGCATTCCTAAGAAAAGAAGAGTAACTGTAACTATAAATGAACATAATGAGTTAATACCTACTAGACAAGTTACAGGGTGGTGAATATGCATTGATTATAGAAAATTAAATCTTTCCACTAAGAATGATCATTATCTATTATAAACTAGCTGGGCATAAATACTTTTGTTTTATGGATGGATATACTGGTTATGAACAAATTCAAATATCTTTTGAGGATCAAGAGAAAACAACGTTTACCAGTCTTTATGGTACTTTTGCTTTTAGAAGAATGCACTTTTGTTTATGTAATGCCCCTGCTATATTTCAAAGATGTATGATGGAAATTTTTTGTGATTTAATTGAAAAAGGGATTGAAGTATTCAAGGATGACTTTTAAGTGTTTGGAACTTCATTTGACTCATTTTAGAACATTTATCTAAAGTTCTTAAGTGCTGTGAAGAAATAAATTTAGTCCTTAACTGAGAAAAACACCAATTTATGGCAGCAGGAGGAATTGTATTAGGACATCAAATATCAGAAAATGATATGGAAGTAGATCATGCTAAATTTCAAGTGATTACCTTATCCAACAAATGTAAGGGAAATTAGGAGTTTTTTAGGATATGCTGGATTCTACATGCTATATATTAAAGACTTTTCAAGGATTGTTAAGCCTTTATGCCATTTACTGGAGAAAGATGCAATTTTTAATTTTGATGAGGAATGCCTAAAAGATTTTAAGTTATTAAAAGAAAAACTAATCACTGCACCAATTATAGTTTCACCAAACTTGGAAATACCTTTTGAATTAATGTGTGATGCTAGTGATTATGCTATTGGACATGTTTTAGGATAAAGATATGATAAAATTTTTGAAGTTATTTACTATGCTAGTAAAGCTCTTAATGAAACTCAAATTAATTATACAACAACTAAAAATAAGTTATTAGCAATAATATATGTTTTTGATAAATTTAGATCATATTTTATTGGAACTCATTGTGTAGTGCATGTAGATCATTCTGCTATTAAGTATTTAATGAAAAAGAAGGATGCTAAACCTGGACTTATAAGATGGATTCTTCTTTTGCATGAATTACATTTTGTAATAGTAGATCGGAAGGGGATTGAAAATTAAATTGCTGATTATTTTTCTAGGGTTGAATTAGAAAAACCACTCTACTTTCAAAATGAAATTAATGAACATTTTCCAGATGAAAAATTGTTCACTATTAATGAGTGGCGTATTCCTTAGTATGTCGACATTGTGAACTTTATTGTTAGTGATATTATACCCTATGCAATGACATACCAACAGAAGAGGAAATTTATTTCTGAAGCTAAGATTTATTTTTGGGATGACCCATTTTTATATAAACAAGGAAAGGATGTGATTATTTGAACATGTGTACCATTAAAAGAAACTTATGAGATTATCCAAAAATGTCATAATTCTTATTTTGGGGGACATTTTGGTGTTGATAAAACAACATACAAAATTTTACAGCCTGGATTTTATTGGCCTACAATTTTTAAGGATTTTAATGCTTATATCAATACTTGTGATAGATGTCAAAGATTAGGCAATATTTCTAGAAGAAATGAGATGCCCCTCAAATATATGCTAGAAGTTGAAATATTTGATGTTTGGGGATTATATTTCATGATATTTGATGTTTGGGGATTAGATTTCATGGGACCATTTATACCATCTTTCAGAAATTTATATATAGTGTTAGCAATAGACTATGTATCCAAATGGATAGAAGCTATTGATTTATCTCGATGTGATGCTCAAATTTTTGCAACATTCTTAAGAATGAATATATTTTGTAGATTTGTGATGCCGGGAGTTATCATTACTTATAGAGGAAGTCATTTTAGAAATGCCATAATGGAGAAGTTATTAAAGAAATATCAAATAAATCATAGGATTGCTATTGCTTATCATCCTCAGACAAGTAGTTTGGCTGAATTATCCAATCAAAATATAAAAGAATTATGGAAAAATCTATGAATCCAATAAAAATGGATTGGTCAATGGATTGGTCAGTCAAACTTGG
>NW_018250663.1:5641-9040 GCF_001263595.1 Phalaenopsis equestris | reverse complement strand
AGAACTCCTATAGGAATGTCCCCATATAGGCTAATATTTAGAAAAGCTTGTCACCTTGAGCATAAGCTTGAGCATAAGGCATATTGGATGATTAAAGAGTTTAATTATAATTTGAAAGATGCTGGTGAGCAAGGATTGTTACAAATTAATGAGCTTGAAGAGATAAGGAATGAATCTTATGAAAGTGCTAGAATTTATAAAGAAAAGATGAAGATGTGGCATGATCGAAGGATTATTCCTAAAAATTTTTAGGACTAAACATTTTCAGCCAGGGCAAAAAGTTTTGCTATATAATGCAAGGTTAAGAATATTTCCAAGCAAACTTAAGTCCAGGTGAATGGGACCATTTCTTGTGATGATAGTTTATTCTATTAAAGTTTATCCTTGTATCCTTGTGGAGTTGTGGATATTAAGGATCCTAAGTCTGAGAAATTATTTAAAGTTAATGGACATAGAATAAAACCTTATTTTATAGGGGATCATCATAAGTTTAATGATGGAATGATGTTGGGTCAACCAGAGTAAACTCTGGTTACGTCGGGCTGATAACGTACAACCAAGCACTTTGCGGGAGGCAACCCATAGTTATTAGTGTGTTTTTATTTTGATTGTTGTTTTATGTCTGATTAAGAAAATTTGGGGTAGTATTTTTTAGACTATTATGTGTTAGTATTGATTTTAAGACTCTATTTAGTGATATAGACATGTTAAAATGATAATTTGGATGTTAAGTTGACTAGTGCAAAAATGTGCACTGGAGCTTAAGCACCAAATCCGGCGCTTAAGCGTTGCACCAAATTCGGCGCTTAAGCGCGACAGTTTAAAAACATGTGTAAAATTAATATTCTAGAATGGAAAACCACCTAAAAGTTTGCAAAAACGTGCCAAGGCAGTTTCTAAACATGTCTAGGAGTTATTGGAAGGATTTAGGCCTATAATAGAAGGGTTTAGTGAAGGAATTTCACCCCAGATCATTTTTAGCCCTAAAGTCTAAGAGAGAGATAGATTTTAAGATGATGTCTTCATGGGAGATGGATTTGAAGAAGAAGGAGGAGACCATGAGGAAGAAATTCATTAGTTAAAGTGCACAAGAGACGTATAACGATTTCTTAGCCGTTAGTATTGAAGGGATGTCAGAGAAGATCAACAAAATTGAAAACACCATGTCTGTACTGGAGACTAAGGTATTAGAGATTCATACACATCTTGAGCATATTGGATGGAAATTGAAAATGCAACTTTTCCACAATAGTTATATAGAGGTAGTAAATAAGGGGATGTTTCTTAAGCAAAAGTGGATTGAAGAAGATTGCATCAGAGCACGTCACCACCATCTGTTTTATCAACTTTATATCCAGTTTCCCCAGGAGAGACTAATGAAAGACCTGAATTTGTTCCTTCTAATGAAGATGGAATTAAGTTCTATGTTTAAAGTTATGTTTTTGTGTGTTTAAAGACGTTGTATTTAAGTGTTTTTGTGTTTAAGACTTGCTTTTAGTGTGTGTTACTTAGGTGTTTAATTGTGAAAAATTGTTAAGTGTTTGTATTTAGGAAAATTTTCTCATCCAAGACTATTTGGAATGAGAACTAAGTGTTTAAATGTATTTGTACTCGTTTGTGAATTAATATAAGTTTGTTTGTGTGAAATTTTGTGTTGTTTTAGCCTCAACTGAAATAGTTATTAAAGAGAATTTTGAGATAAAGGAGAGTTACAGGATGTTGAAAATAGTCATTTAAGTGCTATGAGACCATTTAGGGGTGGTTTACTTAGGTAAATAGTGCATTTTACTGTAATTTGAAATTTTTGAAAATCATGCATTGGAGCCTAAGTGCCATATCTCGCGCTTAAGCGCGAGCAAACCCAAGAGGCAGGCACCTAAGCGCCACTTTCCTGTGCTTAAGCACCAGTTCGCGAATGTTTAAAAGTAAAAGTTTGAACAAAAAATTGCCATTTTTATCGTCCCGTCACCTTCAACCTCTCAAAAATGCAATTTTGGAGAGCTAGGGCACACCATTAAGTGGAGATTTCTAGGTGGAATCAAGAAAAATTTTCTAGATTCGGATTTCTTAAGGTAAGAGCTTTACTTCTATGCAAAAACTTTGGATTTTCACCATGTATTTTGAGTACATTTTGAAGAATTCAAAAATTCACTATTCATGGTGAAAAAAGAGGAAATATCTATGGAAATTGCATAAGAAGTGTAGTTTAAGCTTTTGGAAGTTTAATTTAGTGGTTTAGACTTGATTTTTGAAGTTATTACTGGAATTTATCAAATTTGTAGAATGGCACCAAGAATGAAGAGGAGCAAAGGCAAAACCCCTTTCGATTCAAGTAAATTTGTTAGTTCAAATGCTCAAGATCGGTATAGTGATGCGTTGCAATCACGCAAACTAATTCAGGAGCGAGTTTTAGAAATCTGGGTGGAGACGTGGAAGATTTAATTTTTCACCGATAGTTGGAACAATTATATTGTTTTTCTGCTGTGGTAGTTATATCTATTGTATGGGAGTTCTATGCAAATCTCCCTGAAGCTGAAGACAATCGAGAAGACATCCCTGAAGCTGAAGACAATCGAGTTATGGTTCGAGGAAAGTTGGTATCTTTTTTGCCAAAGGTAATCAACTTGTTTTACCATTTACCACCGGATACGTTATATTTTTATGCAATTTATGGCCCTATTGAAGCGGAGTTAGATGAGATTATCTCTTACTAGACTATTGGGAGAGGACTTTGGAAGATCACTAATGAGAGGAGAGTAAATTTCCCAAATTTAAAGTTATGTGCACCTTCAAAAGTCTGACACTATTTCATTTCTGCTTGTCTGCTTCCGACCAATTATCTCAGTGAAGTGACCAGAGAAAGAGCGACGTTGAACTATTGTATTCATGACGGAAAGCTCATCAACATTGGAGCTTTGATCTATCAGACTATCATTAGTTCTGCTACAGCTGTTACAGCTACAGGTCTGGGATTTGCTTCCTTGATCTTTTCTTTGTGTGAACCGGCTGGAGTTAAATATGATAGCTGGGAGGAAGTGTTATTACCTCTAAAGCCCATCACTAAGGTGAATGTGAAGGCTTATTCTGAGCATTCAATTTTTGGTTGGAGAGGAGGATTTTCTTGGAGCTATGGAATGGAGACGTTTGTTGCTTCCGACTCTGTTTCTTCTACATCTAGAACATCTACCTCATGTGCTTCTACATCTCAAGATGAGCCTACTAAGGCCCGTTTGTTTTTTTTTTCCTTTTTTTTTTTTTTTGAAAATCCGATATAGGAGCAAGATATAAATACGATACTTTGAAAGAGCATTTTGCAGAGCATACTGATAGGTAAAATAAGAGAAAAAGTGATTATGAAGAGAAATTTCACTCATTTATGGAGAGGAAATTTCACTCATT
>NW_018250663.1:4842-5613 GCF_001263595.1 Phalaenopsis equestris | reverse complement strand
AGGGGTATTAAAGGAGTTCAATTTCCTCCATATCCTAGATACCCTGATTACGAGCCTACAAAAGTTTGGGATAGCGGTGATTCAGATGATGAAGAGTAGAGCTGAGAGATTTATTTTATGATTACAATATGATATGAACTATGTGGTCTGGGCTTGCTACATTTGCATCTGTGTGTTGGTTTGAACTATGTGATGTGGTTTGTACTTTTATGTTCAAGTGAGAATCGTGATGTGATGTGTTTTCATGTTTTGGACTTGAGACATGTATGTATGTTTACTTGTTTATATATTGTGATGTCTGAGACTTTTATTTTAAATTGTATTGTAATATTTATGTTATTTAGTAGTTTGTTTCAAAATTCTAGGGTATGTTTCAAAATTCTAGGGTAGTTCTAGGGTAGTAACTGTTGTGAGTCTTGTGATTTAGTTAGTTTAGAACCTTACTTAATTCTATATCTGTTGTAAATTTAAAAATCTAGCTAACCTAGATCTTAAATTTAAATTTTTGAAACTAATACCCTGTATTTTTCTTTTATCATGTTAGTGTGTTTATTTTTTATACTGAGAACATGAAATCTAGTTAGTGTGTTAGTTTACTTTTATGTTTATACCCAATGCTTAGAAGTTTGTTAAATCTCTACATGTTAAATTGAATGGAAAATACAGAAAATTTGATCAAAAATTAATTTAACTCCTTTTTTTAGTTTTATAATTGTATCATTACAGTTTAAAAATTCCTGTTATTATGTTATTTTAAATTTTCATTCCTGC
>NW_018250663.1:3397-4677 GCF_001263595.1 Phalaenopsis equestris | reverse complement strand
TATTTTTAAAAAATTTAGATAATTTAGACTTTTATTTTTAATACTTAAATTTCTTTTATTAAAATAATTTTCAAAATTATTATTATATTTATAAGTAAAAGACTTATATCAAGAGTTTGCTTTTGGAAAGGAGAAGTGAAATTTAAAATCATTAAAGGCCTATCCAGATATAGTAATCCTTGCCTGAAAAAGAAAAGAAAAAAAAGAAAGAAAAGAAAAAGAAAATAAAAAGAGAAAGAAAAGAAAAAGAGAAAAAAAAAAAGTAAGGTAGGAGAAGCTTGAGGGGAGAAGCTTGAGGATTAATGGATTAATGCCTAATAAAAAATTTGTTCTGCATTTGATCTTTTTAAAGTATAAGACTTGAGAAACTCTTAAGCTTATAGATATAATATAGTAAGTAAAATTATTTTTAATGAAAATTTTTAAGTGGAGCAAATAGAAGAACTAAATTCTAAATTCGGAAAATATACAATATATTTCTGAATTTGATAGAAACTCATAATTTCATCTTTCTTAACTTTAACAATTTCTAAACTTTAAGTTGGTGTTTTTTACTAAATATTTTTTTCTAGATTAGATTGTTTTATTTCTAAATCAAAATTTTAGTAACTTGTCGCCGTTATTTCGGGGATTGTTTGTTTGTGGGGTTGCCCATAAGAAGCTGTCGGTCGTCGGAATCGAAATCCCGTCGGCCGCTTCGGAAGGACGTTGAAGTGTGAAATCAAACTGACCCCATAGATTTTATAGTTTAAAATGAAAGAGCTCTGTACCTCAAATCCTGTGTCTATCCCAAAGGATAAACACAAGACTTGATGATGAGGCTCGATCAAAATAAACTAAGGAAAGTATGACGTCCGTTTGGTCTGCGAAACCTTTGTATTTGCCGACAAGTTTCCCTATTTAATATAAAGGATTAAATAGGGTTTATATTAAGCTGGGTTCGGACACGCTTCCCATAAGGGCATGCCCCTATAGTTAATTACATCTTAAATGACCAAAGTCACTTAAGAAAACTCTCGATAAAAATCAAGAAATATTATCTTCAAGGAATTTCAAAGGGTAGGACTCTTCAACGAAATCGGACATAGAGGTGTGCAAGGGGATTGGTTCAAATTTGGAACATTTTATTGTAGAATCCAAAGAAAGAAGAACTAGGGGATGTCATGGATCCAGAGGCAAACCTCGGTGACTTCCCAAGTTATCCTAATGTTTGGCTTCAATTTTGAGGAGAAATATTTAGATGTTTCATCCTGTCAATTTTATTAGTTAGGGCTTACATT
>NW_018250663.1:610-1382 GCF_001263595.1 Phalaenopsis equestris | reverse complement strand
GAAAATTAGGAAAAATATTCTAATTGTTCCTAAGTGATTAGAAAACAATTTAGAACATTTCCATGAGTTTTATTATTTTTATGATTTTTATGAATTTTTAAATATTTAAAATAGGTCAAAAATCAAGTTTTTACTTTAAATATAATTTTATTTTTAGAAAATATCCCTAATCACAGAGAGCTCAAAAAACTAAGTTTCATAAATTTTTGAGTTATATTTTGATTTTTAAAAAATCATTTAAGTGCAAAAAGACGTATTCATTTTTAAAAATCAATTTAAGTTATGAAATGAACTCAAAATATTTTGAAACTTTTATGATGAGTTCTCTGGATCATAAATCACAGTGGAGATAAAAAATCAAGTCATCTAAATGTTTATATTTTTCAAAATCAATTATCTTAGTGATTTAGCATTTGAATATTTTAAGGATGTTTTAAATGACTTGACCCATGAAATTATTTCCAAAGGTTTCTCTGGTTATGGTAGACCTTTCAAAATTTTCTTAGAATTTTATAATCGAAATGCTAATTTTCATGATTATTTTGAGAAAATAATGTGAAATATCATGAAAAATATGGATCTCCATATAGAGACCTCCCCTGACTTTGGAAAAATCGGAGAATGTTCCCCCTTGCAGAGACTACAATATGTCAAAATTTCAAGTCAAGGTGATGTGTCAATATGCATGGAGAATCAAATAATTCCAGATAGTATTTAATTAATTAAAAATATCTCATGCATCAAATGGGCTTGAAAATTATTCCACATTATT
>NW_018250663.1:0-370 GCF_001263595.1 Phalaenopsis equestris | reverse complement strand
AACGCACTGTCCAGCTCGATCTCCCCCGTTCATTTGATACACGCTTGATCGAACGACTCTCCGTCATTGTCCCCAATGGAATGATCCCGTACCCATCCACACTAACATCTTAAGATCTCGGCCTAGACTCAACCAAATCACTTCGGGTTTGATCCTATGGACTCGGGTTTGATCCTTCTAAGTGAGACGAACATATCCGACATATCCGTACGGTTAAGATGGCATGAAATCAAGCTTAAGTAAATGGAGAATCAAAATAAGCTCAGGAGGAGGAGGAGTTTTATACCTTTGCTCTGAGAAGGGAAGCTTCGATGAGAGGTGCTCGGTATGTTCACTAGGGTCCAAGGAGGCTAGGGATTAAGTCCCTGGT